>NC_056448.1:38882780-39029725 GCF_018296145.1 Oncorhynchus tshawytscha | reverse complement strand
TCTTTTGTTACGGCACTTCATTTTTATGATACACTTACTGTTCAGATAATGTCAATGCTCCCAAAAAGATGAAACAAGGCAGATTTTCAAGCGGTTGTGAGGGCTCAGTTCGTTGGAGCATGGTGCTTAAAACACCAGGCTTGTGAATTTGATTTCCATATGGGCCACATGTACTGAATATTAGATTTAACCGTAAGTCGCGTTGGATAAATGTCTGCTAAAACTGCATATTATTAAAGAGAATGAACCATACACATGCGTTCCATTCTTCAACCAGAGGACACTGAAGAAAGTCACTGGTGTCATTAGCCATCAGTTAGTGTGATGCTCCATTAATATGACAGCGTCCTTAGGATTTGGCTGGGGTAGGCCGTCACTGTAAATAAGAATTTGTTCTTAACTGACTTGCCTAGTTAAATAAAGGTTTTTTAAAAATTATAATAATGGGGCAGCAGAGAAGATATGACACACCGCTGTCCCGAATCACAATTTCACCCTCGCCGCGCCATGAAACAACTTACTTTCCCATTCCGATAAGCCCCCTGGGGAAACACGAGTACTCTCTCCCGTTCCATGTTCTACCTCTACTTACACTCTCTGATCCTCGATATTCCAAAAGATAAGAACGTGCTGTGTCGAAACCCGAGAAGAGGAGGAGAAATCCTTTGCTTTGATGTCTCGATATGCAAAGTCATTGATAAATATTGCCTTTCGATTTGCCACACCTAAGTGGAGAAGGAAAGGAGGGAGTACGAGGGAGGCCTGAAACAGCTGGTTAATCAATGGCCCCCAGGCAGTGGCTGGAGGAATTGGCTGGTGAGAAACGAGAAGCGTTATCTGATTGGTAAGACCAGTAGATGTACACTTCCAAGCATGGTGAATGAAGCACCTTAAGCAATATGCAGATAATCCAATTAGAGTGTGTAGTCACTGCCAAATATGTGTCTATGAACTTGAAGTACACAGATATGTCATTTTCTCTTGGTCTAACCGTAAACTAATGGGTTTATTTGATGAGGGGTGACGGGTAGCAAGTCCACCCCCTTGTGGTACACCATCCTCGTAGTGCACCCCCCTCGTAGCTGTTCTCTTTAGAGTGTGCACTTTGGCGAAGGAATGGTCCCCCATTAATTCCCCAAAGAATGAATTTGAACCAATAGCATGGCTGGTCTCCACAACAGTGTCAAACAACTGCAGCATTCCACGTGCAAAATGCTTAGTGGCTTGAGCTGAACTCGAGTGTGCCTCCACTGCCTCCCTGTGGCAGCTTCTGAGATCACACCCACCAATGCTCCATTTCACACAATCGGGATAATGCTAAGGACCTTAGTCAGATCCACAAAGCCTGGCCAGTGACCACCATATCTACATCACCAAGCGTTTGCAGTCTTATGTATGCGAGTGACTGAAAGAACAGGTTGAAACCTGCTCCTTTACCTTGTCTGTCAGCTGAGATGGACCCTGTCTCTCAGCTGGAAGTAGTCAGTTAGACATGTGTTTATGTGACATGTGTTTATGTGTGATGTGTAGGGAGGAGGGCAACAGAAAGATGGAGCAGATGAGAAGAGAGGGCTTCTGTGTTCTATGTTTTTCAAATTCAAATGTTTAGATGCATACACACACACACACACACACACACACACACACACACACACACACACACACACACCATTCAACTGTTAATTCATCACGCAACTCAATTGATGTCGATCATATGTTCTTTAGGGTATCCTTCTATTTCTGTTTAATCCAGTTCAGACCAGTTAAAACGCTGATGCCTTTTCTCACCTTTAGAGGGTGCCAGGTCCCTTCCACAAATCTCACAGCTCAGATTCTACAGCCTTCCACATATCTCTCTTAACAGTAAAAAACTTCCAGTCATCCTATGTTGAGTTGCTGAACCCAACTCCAACCCTCTTGTCACCATCTTTTTTCTTTCAACTAGTCTATTTTAAAATGGTTTTGGAAGATGTGAAATGCATTTACAGATTTTCAGAATGGGCTTTCTAAGTTCTGTGTGTGTGTGTGTGTGTGTGTGTGTGTGTGTGTGTGTGTGTGTGTGTGTGTGTGTGTGTGTGTGTGTGTGTGTGTGTGTGTGTGTGTGTGTGTGTGTGTGTGTGTGTGTGTGTGTGTGTCTTTCCACAGCAATCAGAGAGGATGGAATGCCAGGGGGAAGGAATAAGAGCATTGGACCTGTCGAGGTATGTCACAATTTATTACTGTTTAAGCAAAAGAAAACAATACATCTGTGTTCTTATAGGACAAGTTCAAGTAGTCCCTCCCTTTTTCTCTCGGTTTCAAAAAGTTTTCTCCATCCTGAAAACCGCAGACACTGTTGCCCTCAATGACTTCGGTTGTGCACTGTGGTGTTAGTGTTTTCTATGTTCCTCCCAGTGGAGGCTGCTGAGGGGAGAACGGCTCATAATAATGGCCAGAACAGAGCAAATGGAATGGCATCAAACACCTGGAAACCATCTGTTTCATGTATTTGATACCACTTCACTGACTCCTATCCAGTCATTACCACGAGCCCGTTCTCCCCAATTTAAGGTGCCACCAACCTCCTGTGGTTCCTCCCAGTGTGAGACTGTTTTTTACAAAGCAACCAACCTCAATAGAAGAAACTTTCAGTTCCATCATTCTGTTTGTAAAGCGTATTCAGAGAATATATTTCTCACATTACAGTTAACTCGAAAAGGGACATGATTCTCTCTCCAATTGATTCAGAGCCCATGTTTGTGTACGACATGGACTTGAAGTGCTTTATTTTCAGACTATTTATTTATTTTATGTTCCATACATTTCAGCCTTTTTATGTTCAGCTACAAAAAGCTACAAAAACTAAAAACTGCTATAACGTTTTGAGACTCAACACAAAAAAAGAGGCTATTTTCCAGGTGTACTTTTAAAGAGAAGCCCCTGGAAGCAGCTGAGTAGCCGAACACAAAGATTTAATTGATGACATTTGATTGATGTTCCATTGATGGTGAAAACCAGACCATTTTAACAGTAGCTTTGCATTTCCAAATGTTTTAACAGGTCACAAAAACGTAGTTGAATATGTTTAAATGTTTAATTGTTGGCTATTGTGGCTTGTTGTGAACCAGAAAGGTAGGCTTTCATTTTCACCATCTTTGTTCTTATTGTCATCTCAAAATGTTTAAAACCATACAATGACAGCAAAAGTCGGTCTTTACTCGACCACTGTACCTGCATGATATTTTGCAATAGTTGAAATACCTCTGGTTTTTTTTTTGCCTGGAAAGTATCTGCAGAATGGTTTTAGATAACATTCTCTCCCTAGCATCTTTCAAGGAGCAAAATCATTCAGTTGATTGCAGCGATTGCCTCAATATCGGTGTCCTTGCTCCAAAGCTGGATTCAGGCCCTGCGAGACAATCAAGTCTGTCCCTCATTATTGCAGATAGGGTTAACTCATTAGGCTTAAATCACCCTTCTGCTCAGATGTGAACGATAGCGCTGCAACGGAGTAATCAGACGCCTTTCAAACACAGATAATGGGAAGGCACCGCTTGTGCGGCGGAGAAAAAGTTCACCCGCTTCCCGAGGCAAATGTGTGCAAGAGCGAGTGTGAGATATGTCCGTGGGAGCTTGTTTTGTTCTCCAATCTAAGAAGCTCCTGCCAACTTAAATCCACTCATAGCCACATATTGATTCCACTGTTCACGGGTATACTGACAATATGTGAAAGAAAAGCTGCCCGCCACCGTCTCGGGAACATTCTTAAAATATTTATATGAAACCTTTGTCATTTCTCATGAGCAGAGTTTAGTATGCTACATAGCTGAATAAAGAAGCTTAACAATGACCAATGTATGACATTTTTCTTATCGTCAGACAAACAGGCTTTTGTTTGTACAGGGACTAATGCATCTGAATCAATAACCCCATGACATACTGAATGACAAGAGAAAATGAACAGAGGCTTTCTCTTCTCTTACCTCCTTCCTTGTTGCCCTCCCTCCTTTTTCCCCTCGCTTCTCTGCTATAGATTTCGAATGAAGAAATGGAGCGCATTATGACAGGCCAGGAGTTCAAGGAGGATGCTGGTTTGCCAGAGCACACCTGGGGAAACAACGGGGACAGCGACCACAGTTCCCCCGACAATGGTGTCTCCGAGGGCAACCAACCCTCGCCGGTCTCCACCCTGTCGTCCAGGTGAGCTTTTGCAGTAGGGGTACAGACCATTACCTCAAAAGTTAAAGGTTGGCGCACTGAACGAGAAACACCACTGACTGAGTAACTATGACTTCCCCCAGGAGTGAAATGCATCAACATTTTGTGGCCAAATTCAATATCTTTAAATGAATTTCTGAATAAAATGACCTATATCTGGCAGTCGTATCTCCTATGAACGAATACAGATACATTTAGTTTGTCCCCTCAGCTTCATGGCACCTTTTGAATTGTCCATTGCATGCCTACCAGCACCAGTAATGTTTTTTTGAATGTTGTTGTTATGCGATTGAGTGAAGGTTCGTCTCATGTTAAAATGTAAGGTCACCCACATTTCACTCCTAAGCACATTTATGGGAGAATTTGAAGCTCCTCACAACTGGATTCTCCCTGGGTTTGTTGCCGCGGAAACAGAGGACACAGTTTTCATTCCTCTGCCTTTGCTGAAGTCTTGCCATTCCACAATGATAAGTACTGTCCTTAACATGATTGTCTCAGGGTCGATGCTTTCTGTCTGCAACCCAGTCCTCTCTGGCGCTGTCTCCATGATAAAGCGTAGAGTTCTATCATCATTTTTTCATGCTTGCCTGTGCCCAGAAAAATATACATTTGGTAGAAAACTCTGTCACGCTTCACATTATGGTGCCATTATTCTTGTGTAATTATTTCTGTAAGCACAGTGTAATAAGTATTTATAGTAGAGCAGTTCTTTACTCCATAATGGTTTCCTGGCTTGTGTCTTTGCAGCAAGTCCCTGGAAATGAATAGCTACACTGCTACCTACCGGGACCAGTACGTGGGCACGCCCGTGTCCTCACACTACAAGTTCCTGCCGCACCTTTTTGGTTATGCCCAGTCAGTCCTTAGGCCCACCCTGGCCCGCAGCCTGTACTCCCAATCACAGACCCTTGTCTCCCAACTGGTGGCAGCTGAGGACCTGGCCCCCCTGGGGACCCCCATGCTCATAGAAGATGGGTGAGTTCCCACGGTGTACACATCTGTGTCGGGAACTGTGCTTTTGACGTTTTCTTTTGGTAGACTTTTAAGGTTTGGGGTCTTGACCCCAGATGTCTTGTTTTGTCTGATCTTTACTAAAAATGTTCTATCAATCACTCTTTTTATTCATTATCTTTGGTTCTAGAGTGTGAAGAAAGTGTGTTATGCCCAACCTTCACACCTCCCTGTCTGCCATGTGTCCCCCAGGTACAGGGTGACCCAGGGGGAGCTGTTTGCCTTGCTCTGTCGGCTGGCAGACGAGCTGCTATTTCGGCAGATCTCCTGGATCAAGCGGCTGCCCTTCTTCTGCGAGCTGTCCATCGAGGACTACACCCTGCTGCTCAGTGCCACTTGGCAGGAGCTCATCCTGCTCTCCAGCCTCACCATCTACAGCGGCCAGATGTTCGGGGACCTGGCCAACGTCACCACCAAGTACTCACCCTCTGACTACGAGCTGCAAGGGTAAGAGAAGCCGGGATCTTAGGTCTCTAGGTTCTTGAGTCTGGTAACATGGATCTGGGGATGGGTTCCATTGCCATAGCCTTGGCTCAAGGTTGGCCTTTTTGGGAGAATATTAGAAAGCCTGTAGCTTAATCTGGCTGAGGAATATCGGTCCTGGGATATATCATTAATTAAGTCTTTTAAATGCAACTTAAACCATTCTTTCAAATGATTTTGATTGATTATCTCTCATCTGCCAGGTTTAGTGAAGATGGAATGGATGTGATGGAGAGACTGATATACCTGTTCCGCAAATTTAATCAGCTGAAGGTTAGCAATGAGGAGTATGCCTGTATGAAAGCCATCAACTTCCTCACCCAAGGTATGTCAATTCTACATACTTTTTAAAATATGTTGGAAAATCCAAAAAAGGCTGGGATGATAAAATGGGTGAGGGGCTCATTTTTACACTGGAAAAAAAAAAATGGAACCTATGAAATATAATCTGAAATGTCAGTAGATACTGTGCATATTATTGTGTGTGTGTATCTATTTAATTCATATTTTATTAAACCAAGTCTTGGCCATGAAGGCAGCACAACTTTATTGTTTTAAAGGGACGTCTGTATTAGTCGTCATCGTAATCCGTAACCCTCTCCTCTGTGCAGATATCCGAGGGCTTACCAACGTTTCTCAGCTGGAGAAGCTGAACAAGCGCTACTGGTATGTGTGCCAGGACCTAGCTGAGTACAAGTACCCTCACCAGCCCAAACGCTTCCCTGAGATCATGATGTGCCTCCCTGAGATCCGCCACATCGCCGGTGAGTACATACAGTTCATTCAATTTTCACCTTATAATGCAAACCCTTTTCAGCTCCGACTGATAGCCATTTTCACTGTAAGGTGTGCAATATGTATTATGCATATGGCTATACGAAACGTGTACAGTGTGTATGACATGGGTAATGTGCAATGTGTGTACTATGTTATGTGCCGTGTTTATTTTGTATACAGCACAGTGTGTCTAAGGTTAAAGTTCATCCTATCCTATTTTAGGATGGCATCAAGGGAAAACATTGTACACCCCAATGTATGGTAAATAATGTACTGTAATAGATCTGTGAATACTGTGTGAATACTGTGCACGTCAATGTCCATTGGATTTGCTTGGGGGATAGATGTGGATTAAGAGAGGTTGTTTTCTGTGATTACTGTCTTTGATGGTGCAGTACAAAAATAAAACAAATTGTATGGAACATGTATACACTCTCTGGATAAGAGCATATGCTAAATGACTAATGTGTAAAATGTCATGTAAATGGTCGTTCCTTCCAGGGAAGCTAGTGAACGTTCCGTTGGAACAGCTCCCCCTGCTGTTTAAGGCCGTCCTACACTCCTGCAAGTTCAGCCCCAACACCCTCCGAGCAGGCACCACCACCTGCCTGACAACAGGCCTCATCCCCGGCAACTGAGCCACGCCTCTCAAAACCCACCGTTCACCTGAAGGAGGGGGGGACCCCCTTCTTTCTTTTGTGAATGTGAACAGAATTGTTTTTCTAAATGTATTTATTACATGACAGATCTGAATGTATTCTCATCTACGCAGAGCACACGCCTCTGCAATAAGAAATGCACAACCAATGCATTATTCAGACGTGTAAGTGCAGTTTACAAGTATGTGAAGTGTTAACATGGTAGCTATTTTTCGTATAGATTTCCAGGAAGTTTTTTTTGGTTTAGGGATCCACTAAAAAACGCTATTGTAACTGAAAGACTACCTCAGGAAGTATTTGTTGTGTTTTCAGTGGACATATGCCTGTGTCAGTGAAAAGATAACTTCAGCAGTCTTTGGTATGTTTGTACTATCCTCAGCTACAGTAAAGTACATGAGATACACTTCCCCAATGTGTTTTTAAAAAAAAATCAATATGGCGTTAATGATTGTTACCAAAGGTCTCTGAAGATACACTCAGTTACTAAGTGTAGTTGAATTGAGTTTTAATATATACTACATGCTATACATTTAGCTTTTTAAGATTAGTTACATTTATCATGGTGGGGGTGGTGTGGTTTCTCAGGTGGCATTGGTATATCTACTCCAACACGTCTGCCAATAGTGACAGATGAGATGTCTTCACTGATGCCTTGTTTCCCATCACTAGTAATGTCAACATAAAGTGGTGGAAAATTCAAGCCTCTTTTTCATTTACATTTCTACTCCAGCCTTTTAGCGAGTAGAAATTACATTTAGTCAAAATTGATACGGGTATTTTTAAGGCGAATGGTAAGTGGAAGTGAAGGAGAATCTGTCATGTTTCCAACTACAGTTGAAAGATTTTCCGATGGAAGATGGCATTTCTTGATCAATCAATGAATTAACTGAAGGACCACTCTGGGATTGGTGATGATAGGCCAGTAAAGTGTTACTGTCCCAGTCAACCTTCTCCTGAGATGTACCAGTTACTCCAGATGCCTGGGAGGACGAGAAGTGCAATATGCACACTGTTGAAAACCCAGGGTGTGGGTGTGTTTTTTTTTTTTTAAATAGATGTGAAATGCTGCCAATAGTGGCAAGCTCAGCCATAGTTCCATAGTATTGTTGTTGTGCATTCTACTCTTTCAAGAGACATGTTCAAAGCAAAATCCCACCTGTGACCTCTAGGGTCACAGGGATTGTTATGTCTGCATGTGCATCAACAAAAATGTTGCAGCTGCCAGTTAATGTTTTCTGTGATATTTTCTCACTCGAGTTCGCGAGAAGTTGAGTTCTAAACAGGGTAAGGTGGAAGTTTGGTGTACTGCACTCAGAAGTTACTCAGGATCACTTTGTTGAATTGCGCGTTTAGTATTAGTAGTTGTAGGTTTTGGGGGACGTCGTAAGTAGCCGTCTTGTCTTTTTGGGGTCTTTTTTTCTGTAGGGGAGTTGTTGTATTTGTGTGGGTGTTTGGACTATATGGAATAGAATATGATTTTAATGGACTAATAAGGACACAATTTGGGTTCTGAATTGATGTAAGGCTCTGTGGTTAGACTCATATTCACTTGTATTCTCAGGTGTGTTACAAACAAGGCAAAAAAAAAGGACAATATGTTTTTGGAGAAAAGTGCAGCATTGACCAGACTCAGTCAGTTAGAAGTGTTACATCAGAACTGTAAGGAAATAAATGTTGTTGTAAGGGTAAACTAGCATCAGATCCACGGAGTGCACCCCTCCCCTTCAAAGCATTCCAAATCGAACTGAATATATGTGTTATATCTATTGAATGTTTACATATTTGCACCAGACAATGATTTAAGTGAAGGGACTGTGCCAGAGTTGATGGTTTTGCTATAGGTCCTCAGTCGGAGCCAGTTGTGGCATTTTGACTAGAAGTGCCTCTATCGTAGCCATTCTGTCAACATCTTGGATACACATGTCTTTGAACAAACTGGGAATTGATGCATATTCGTAAATGAATTAATCACATCTATTCAATGTCCCGCTTTTGTCTGTTTTTATTCAACTTTTAACATTTGTAATTTACTTGGAATGTATTTTGTTGTTTTCTAAGAATGTTTTGCATATCAATTAGATTTGATTGTATGAAGTGAAGGTGACTAGGATTTTTCATTTTTTAAAGTCAATGGCTGAATCTCAAATCACTCCCTTTACCGCACCCCCCTGGCCAGCCATTTGCACATACACGTGTGCCTCTGCCATATGCATAAGTGCCCCAAAGCTGAGGGAGTGGAAATTATCAAGGGTGTTGGGGCTAATTAGACCCTTCTATAGCCACTTCGACCAAGCCAGAAAGGCTGCAGGCTCCAGAGGGAAGTGTTATCCGGGGAGGGGTACAGGAGTCTATCACCGGCTGGGCTGAATGCATCGACACCTAGAGGTAATGCGACGTCAGGAAGAACTACGCCCTCTAGTGGTCTAGGCGCCAACTTGAAGCACCGGGATATGTTAGGAGTTTGCATAATTTCATACAAAAGAGTGGACAGGTGTTCCTAATTATATATGTGCATTTGTTTGTGCCTGTTTCTGATACTTGACACGTAAAATATGAAACATCTCCCAAATTAAATGTTTGACTGTTGAGGTTATTATATTGTAAAACAACGAGGAATTTTATCATTTTGAATTTCATGCTCGTTTTATTATTTAAATGTAGATCTGGAATTGCATCGTTCAAGCTAATGCCGAGACCCTTAGTAGTTCTTCCTGACGTCTTATTACCTCTAGGTGTTGACGCAGTCAGCCCAGCCGGTGATACACTCGTGTCACCCCGCGATGAGCAGCTACATAAAGCATCCTCCATTCATGCTGCAAAGGCGTCGGTTTCCTCCTTAACTAGCTTTAATGGCGAGCAGCCCTAAAATACCTGGGAAAATATGCATACTGTCTTAATAAAACACCATTTTCTACCACCATGATGCTACTTCCGGACGTTGCATGCAGCCTTCAGACAGGGGCAAACAACAGACTGGTGCAACCTAGCATGGTGGAGGAAAATTGTTTCATTAATTAAGACAGTACGCATATATTCCCAGTTTTCTTTAGGGCTGCTCGCCATTAAAGTTAGTCTAGGAGGAAATCGTCACATTTGCAGCCTAAAGGGAGGATGTTTTATGTCGTTTCTAGTCAAGGGGGGACACAAGCATATTACCGGCTGGGCAGATCACCCTGGGACGTCAGAGGGCAAACGAAGTCAAAAATAATATTGCCCTCTGACGAACCTTGGGGCTGCATTCAAGTCACGAGTGTGTCCCAAAGTTGATGGGTTTATTGAGACCCTCTTTACTCTCGTTTCGCTAGCAACAAGTGACAATTGAGGGTCCTCCGAGTGAGTTGGTAGGGAAGAGTAGCCGGTTTGGGATATAACTAGTATTCTGTCCCAGTCCTTTACCAGAAACAAGGTAGACATCTTGGAGATGCATGGTTTGCGATGCATGCGTTGGCCTGTCGGTAGGTACTATCTGTCAGTGGTACCCAGTTTTCAAGGGGCACCCTGCAGCTCAGGGATTCAAATTGACAGGGAAGCACTGCTTTGGTTCATGGTTGACATGTTTGATATTTGTTGACCGGTGTGTGTTTTAATGGATGTTGGCTTTATAATTGAGGAAGATATATTTTAATCTTGCTCAATTGGGGAAGATACCTTTCAATCTTGCTCAATTGCATCCTGTAGCTCAGGGATTAAAATTGACAGGGAAGCTCATCTTTTGGTTCATGGTTGACATGTTAGATTTTTGTTGACCCGTGTGTGTACCTTTTAATCTTGCTCAATTTAAGTGGTAAAGGTCCCTAACCACTAAGTGTCAAAAATAATAGGGCCAGATCATCACAACACCTTTGCCTCTGACACAAACAATTACATTTACGCTCATAACTCTTTACTCTGCTGTGCTGTGTTACAATCAACACTTTATTTTATTTGAGGGAACACTATTGGGGTCTTATGCATAAATCCATTATACACTTTATTGAAATGGTGATTAACAACCTCTCGCTTATTTTCAATATGTATTTGTCAACATCGTTTTTCTCATTCTCTTTGATAGAATGTATCAATGAAAAGAAATGCTTTTGAATTGCAGTGATATCAGGTGTCATATCATGTTTTAGGGGGGCACAATGCTTTGTTTATGTATGTTGGTGTTCTGGGTTTAAAAAAGTTGCAGACAGAGAAATTAAAAAGTGAAGATGTGATGTTCTACTGTAACATGTTGTTTCTTAAAGCTACAATCCTTTGAAATAATAACAAAGGGTCACCCCACCTCTGTTTTGGTAAAAATCTGAGGGATGGGCCTGGAGAAGTGTTACCACTCTCAAATTCATAGACGGAGCTATGGATGCAAGGACTGACCATCCCATGATATAAACATTCTAGTTTTTGCCATGTTTTGAGGCTATAAAGTGTTTTTAAAATATATTTTCTTTGTTTACAAACATCGGAGCAAAACAAGCTACGTTATATTTTGGATTCTGATGGGGTACAACAATTGAACTCATTTTATAAGTAAAAATGTTCAAGAATCAATGGCGTATGTATCATTAATTCGTGAGTCTAAAAATTGATGTTGCAACTAAGGATTCTAGCTTTAACCTCCATCATGGGTTTATGTACTTTGTGTCCATGTGTCTGCCCTGACTGTAACTTTGACTACCTGTGGCTATCAGAGCAATACGTGTTCAAAGCATGCATAGAATGTCAGGACTTGAAACTAAATAAACATGAACCTTATGCAACTGTGAGACCAAGGCCTCAATGTTTTTATTTCTCTCCCTTTGCCCAAAAATGTATAATTGACCAAAAGTAACATTTCAGATGAATGACCCCAGCTTATCCATTTAGGATGCACTCTCAGAATGAATGTCTGTGACCCTCCACTCCCCGTTTGTTCTCCACGCCTTTGAGATGGCATATGACGAGCACAAATGAAAATAGCCACTGATCACCCATCATATAGGGTGCCTATTTTAAGAGGCATACGCATGATCCTTGCAAATGCAGATGATAGCCTGGGTTACAGAGGCTATATTAGTCTAAACATGGTGGGGTATTTACCCAATGATAGCGGTGCCTCATTACACTAGAGACCTTAAAATAAAAGAGCTGAGTCGTCGTAATAAATTACGGGGAGCCCGTTTGCTGTGTGACAGTCACATCCTGTTACTGGCCCCTCCCCTTCTTGTGGACAGGGCAGAGAAAGTGGTGTCGTTTTTAGCATGTGCCTCTTGTCTTGTCAATCTGAACCAAGGAGAAATAATGGCTTCCCATACTGTGCCAAATCAAGCTCCTTTGCCAGGGCCACTGACAGCGTCACTGCCCACCACAGCTCTGGGGAATTTACGTAGCTGGCCACATTTCAAAATGGGCCAGAGGAAGCCAAGGCCTCCACTGCTATTTTAATGATGAAAAACGCTTCACTAATGTCAGATCTATCAACAGTATTTACTGTGTGTATGGTAGAGGAATTAAAACGATAGTTCAAGAGGAATTTTCTCACCTCTAGAAGATTAGTTGACTCCAAACACTGATGCATTATTGGTCACTTTTCAGAACATGCTCTTTATTAAAGACACAATCTATAAGTTTCCAACAAATCTCCTTTATGGTTTTAGTAATACTGTACTTTGCTATACATCATGTCAAATCTTCCCTGTGTAGTGAAAATTTTGCTACGTTTTCCCGACTCCATACCCATTCTCAAGGAGGATCCTCTTCCTCTTCTGCCAATGTCAAGTGGCTGCAGAATTGCTTCACTATTTATGGAGTTCCCCACAAATTGTTATAGGAAGTGACAGTGTTTTTTCCTCTCTTCCTGTCAAATTTTCCTGGAAGGGCTACCAGGTCATTCCCACCTTTATCTGCACATCACATATATGTAGACCTCCCTTTAACTGATTCAGTTGGACTCTTCCACCAGAAGAGAGCATACATTATAAAGGATGTGAAAAGTGAAATGTGTTTTTGTGCTTTACCAAAATGACATATATAAATCTGTATAAAGCTCATTCTTGCAGTTTCTGTGACCGTGAGATGTTCTAAAGGGACATTTTGTCTGCTCCACCAAGATCTGAGCAAGATGTCAAATGAAAATCAGGAGATGTAACAGAAAATACTTGAGCTTGGCTGTACAAAGATGGACACGTGGTTTGTTGTGTGCTGTTATGGGGACCTTGAGGAAGCTCCGGTGGGCCACCTGGTGTTCAGTAGTTTGCTGAAGAAGCCACATACCGGCCTTCACAATGAGTTAGGCCCTTCACAATGAGTTAGGCCTACACAATGAGTTAGGCCTAGACAATGAGTTAGGCCTAGACAATGAGTTAGGCCTACACAATGATTTAGGCCTACACAATGAGTTAGGCCTAACTTTAGGCCTTAACACTGAGTTAGGCTTACACAATGAGTTAGGCTTTCACAATGAGTTAGGCCTAGACAATGAGTTAGGTCTTTAACACTGAGTTAGGCCTACACACTGAATTAGGCCTAACTTTAGGCCTTAACACCGAGTTAGGCCTTAATACCGATTTAGGCCGTAACACAGAGTTAGGCCTAGACAATGAGTTAGGCCTACATAATGAGTTAGGCCTAACTTTAGGCCTTCACACTGAGCTAGGCCTACACAATGAGTTAGGCCTACACAATGAGTTAGGCTTTCACAATGAGTTAGGCCTAATTTTAGGCCTTCACAATGAGTTAGGCCTAATTTTAGGCCTTCACACTGAGTTAGGGCTACACACTGAGTTAGGCCTACACAATGAGTTAGGCTTTCGCACTGAGTTTGGCCTACACACCGAGTTAGGACTAACTTTAGGCCTTAACACCGAGTTAGGCCTTAACACCGAGTTAGGCTTTCACACTGAGTTAGGCCATCATTCTGAGTTAGGCCTACACACTGAGTGAGGCCTACACAATGAGTTAGGCCTAACTTTAGGCCTTCACAATGAGTTAGGCCTACACAATGAGTTAGGCTTTCACAATGAGTTAGGCCTAATTTTAGGCCTTCACAATGAGTTAGTCCTAACTTTAGGCCTTCACACTGAGTTAGGGCTACACACTGAGTTAGGTCCTTCACACTGAGTTAGGTCCTTCACACTGAGTTAGGTCCTTCACACTGAGTTAGGTTCTTCACAATGAGTTAGGCCTACACACTGAGTTAGGCTTACACAATGAGTTAGGCTTTCACACTGAGTTAGGTCCTACACAATGAGTTAGGTCCTACTACAATGAGTTCAAATCAAATCAAATTTTATTTGTCACATACACATGGTTAGCAGATGTTAATGCGAGTGTAGCGAAATGCTTGTGCTTCTAGTTCCGACAATGCAGTAATAATCCAACAAGTAATCTAACTAACAATTCAAAAAAAAAAAAAAAACTACTGTCTTATACACAGTGTAAGGCGATAAAGAATATGTACATAAAGATATATGAATGAGTGATGGTACAGAGCAGCTTAGGCAAGATACAGTAGATGGTATCGAGTACAGTATATACATATGAGATGAGTATGTAAACAAAGTGGCATAGTTAAAGTGGCTAGTGATACATGTATTACATAAGGATGCAGTAGATGATATAGAGTACAGTATATACGTATACATATGAGATGAATAATGTAGGGTATGTAAACATTATATTAGGTAGCATTGTTTAAAGTGGCTAGTGATATATTTTACATCATTTCCCATCAATTCCCATTATTAAAGTGGCTGGAGTTGAGTCAGTGTGTTGGCAGCAGCCACTCAATGTTAGTGGTGGCTGTTTAACAGTCTGATGGCCTTGAGATAGAAGCTGTTTATCAGTCTCTCGGTCCCAGCTTTGATGCACCTGTACTGACCTCGCCTTCTGGATGATAGCGGGGTGAACAGGCAGTGGCTCGGGTGGTTGTTGTCCTTGATGATCTTTATGGCCTTCCTGTAACATCGGGTGGTGTAGGTGTCCTGGAGGGCAGGTAGTTTGCCCCCGGTGATGCGTTGTGCAGACCTCACTACCCTCTGGAGAGCCTTACGGTTGTGGGCAGAGCAGTTGCCGTACCAGGCGGTGATACAGCCCGCCAGGATGCTCTCGATTGTGCATCTGTAGAAGTTTGTGAGTGCTTTTGGTGACAAGCCGAATTTCTTCAGCCTCCTGAGGTTGAAGAGGCGCTGCTGCGCCTTTTTCACGATGCTGTCTGTGTGAGTGGACCAATTCAGTTTGTCTGTGATGTGTAGGCCGAGGAACTTAAAACTTACTACCCTCTCCACTACTGTTCCATCGATGTGGATAGGGGGGTGTTCCCTCTGCTGTTTCCTGAAGTCCACAATCATCTCCTTAGTTTTGTTGACGTTGAGTGTGAGGTTATTTTCCTGACACCACACTCCGAGGGCCCTCACCTCCTCCCTGTAGGCCGTCTCGTCGTTGTTGGTAATCAAGCCTACCACTGTTGTGTCGTCTGCGAACTTGATGATTGAGTTGGAGGCGTGCGTGGCCACGCAGTCGTGGGTGAACAGGGAGTACAGGAGAGGGCTCAGAACGCACCCTTGTGGGGCCCCAGTGTTGAGGATCAGCGGGGTGGAGATGTTGTTGCCTACCCTCACCACCTGGGGGCGGCCCGTCAGGAAGTCCAGGACCCAGTTGCACAGGGCGGGGTCGAGACCCAGGGTCTTGAGCTTGATGACGAGCTTGGAGGGTACTATGGTGTTGAATGCCGAGCTGTAGTCGATGAACAGCATTCTCACATAGGTATTCCTCTTGTCCAGATGGGTTAGGGCAGTGTGCAGTGTGGTTGAGATTGCATCGTCTGTGGACCTATTTGGGCGGTAAGCAAATTGGAGTGGGTCTAGGGTGTCAGGTAGGGTGGAGGTGATATGGTCCTTGACTAGTCTCTCAAAGCACTTCATGATGACGGAAGTGAGTGCTACGGGCGGTAGTCGTTTAGCTCAGTTACCTTAGCTTTCTTGGGAACAGGAAAAATGGTGGCCCTCTTGAAGCATGTGGGAACAGCAGACTGGTATAGGGATTGATTGAATATGTCCGTGAACACACCGGCCAGCTGGTCTGCGCATGCTCTGAGGGCGCGGCTGGGGATGCCGTCTGGGCCTGCAGCCTTGCGAGGGTTAACACGTTTAAATGTTTTACTCACCTCGGCTGCAGTGAAGGAGAGTTCGCATGTTTTCGTTGCAGGCCGTGTCAGTGGCACTGTATTGTCCTCAAAGCGGGCAAAAAGTTATTTAGTCTGCCTGGGAGCAAGACATCCTGGTCCGTGACTGGGCTGGTTTTCTTCTTGTAGTCCGTAATTGACTGTAGACCCTGCCACATACCTCTTGCGTCTGAGCCGTTGAATTGAGATTCTACTTTGTCTCTATACTGACGCTTAGCTTGTTTGATAGCCTTGCGGAGGGAATAGCTGCACTGTTTGTATTCGGTCATGTTACCAGTCACCTTGCCCTGATTAAAAGCAGTGGTTTGCGCTTTCAGTTTCATGCGAATGCTGCCATCAATCCACGGTTTCTGGTTAGTCAATGTTTTAATCGTTGCTATGGGAACGACATCTTCAACGCACGTTCTAATGAACTCGCACACCGAATCAGCGTATTCGTCAATGTTGTTATCTGACGCAATACGAAACATATCCCAGTCCACATGATGGAAGCGGTCTTGGAGTGTGGAATCAGCTTGGTCGGCCCAGCGTTGGACAGACCTCAGCGTGGGAGCTTCTTGTTTTAGTTTCTGTCTGTAGGCAGGGATCAGCAAAATGGAGTCGTGGTCAGCTTTTCCGAAAGGAGGGCGGGGCAGGGCCTTATATGCGTCGCGGAAGTTAGAGTGATGAACAATGATCCAAGGTTTTTTCAGCCCTAGTTGCGCAATCGATATGCTGATACAGTTTAGGGAGTCTTGTTTTCAGATTAGCCTTGTTAGAATCCCCAGCTACAATGAATGCAGCCTCAGGATGTAGAGATTCCAGTTTGCAAAGAGTCAAATAAAGTTCATTCAGAGCCATCGATGTGTCTGCTTGGGGGGGAATATATACGGCTGTGATTATAATCGAAGAGAATTCTCTTGGTAGATAATGCGGTCGACATTTGATTGTGAGGAATTCTAAATCAGGTGAACAGAAGGATTTGACTTCCTGTATATTTCTGTGATCACACCACGTCTCGTTAGCCATAAGGCATACGCCCCCGCCCCTCTTCTTACCAGAAAGATGTTTGTTTCTGTCGGCGCGATGCGTGGAGAAACCCGCTGGCTGCACCGCCTCCGATAGCGTCTCTCCAGTGAGCCATGTTTCCGTGAAGCAAAGAACGTTACAGTCTCTGATGTCCCTCTGGAATGCTACCCTTGCTCGGATTTCATCAACCTTGTTGTCAAGAGACTGGACATTGGCGAGAAGAATGCTAGGGAGTGGTGCACGATGTGCCCGTCTCCGGAGTCTGACCAGAAGACCACCTCATTTCCCTCTTTTACGGCGTCGTTTTTTGGGGTCGCCGGCTGGGATCCATTCCGTTGTCCTGGTTGAAAGGCAGAACACAGGATCCGCTTCATGAAAATCATATTCTTGGTCGTACTGATGGTGAGTTGACGCTGATCTTATATTCAGTAGTTCTTCTCGACTGTATGTAATGAAACCTAAGATGACCTGGGGTACTAATGTAAGAAATAACCCGTAAAAAAACTGCATAGTTTCCTAGGAACGCGAAGCGAGGCGGCCATCTCTGTCGGCGCCGGAAGTGGTTGTACTCTATCTAACAGACTTACAGAGGTCCTACACACTGAGTTAGGAGTTTCACACTGAGTTAGGTCCCTCACAATGAGTTAGGCCTTCACACAGACTTAGGCCTACACAATGAGTTAGGCCTACATAATGAGTTAGGCTTTCACACTGAGTTAGGCCTACACACCGAGTTAGGCCTAACTTTAGGCCTTAACACTGAGTTAGGCTTACACAATGAGTTAGGCTTTCACAATGAGTTAGGTCTACACAATGAGCTAGGCTTACACAATGAGTTAGGTCTTTAACACTGAGTTAGGTCTTTAATAGACCTACACAATGAGTTAGGCCTAACTTTAGGCCTTCACACTGAGTTAGGCCTTAACACCGAGTTAGGCTTACACAATGAGTTAGGCTTTCACACTGAGTTTGGTCTACACACCGAGTTAGGCCTAACTTTAGGCCTTAACACCGAGTTAGGCCTTAACACCGAGTTAGGCCTTAACACCGAGTTAGGCTTACACAATGAGTTAGGCTTTCACACTGAGTTTGGCCTACACACCGAGTTAGGCCTAACTTTGGCCTTAACTCTGAGTTAGGCCTTAACACTGAGTTAGGCCTTCATACTGAGTTAGGCCTTCATACTGAGTTAGGCCTACACACTGAGTGAGGCCTACATAATTTGTTAGGCCTAACTTTAGGCCTTCACAATGAGTTAGGCCTACACAATGAGTTAGGCTTTCACAATGAGTTAGGCCTAATTGTAGGCCCTCACAATGAGTTAGGCTTTCACACTGAGTTAGGCCTTCATACTGAGTTTGGCCTACACACTGAGTTAGGTCTACATAATTAGTTAGGCCCAACTTTAGGCCTTCACACTGAGTTAGGCCTACACAATGAGTTAGTCCTAACTTTAGGTCTTCACACTGAGTTAGGGCTACACACTGAGTTAGGTCCCACACACTGAGTTAGGCCTACACACTGAGTTAGGTCCTTCACACTGAGTTAGGTCCTTCACACTGAGTTAGGCTTTCACACTGAGTTAGGTCCTACACAGTGAGTTAGGTCTACACAATGAGCTAGGCCTAGACAATGAGTTAGGTCTTCAACACTGAGTTAGGTCTAGACAATGAGTTAGGCCTAGACAATGAGTTAGGCCTAACTTTAGGCCTTCACACTGAGTTAGGCCTACACAATGAGTTAGGCTTTCACGCTGAGTTTGGCCTACACACCGAGTTATGTCTAACTTTAGGCCTTAACACCGAGTTAGGCTTTCACACCGAGTTAGGCTTACACAATGAGTTAGGCTTTCACACTGAGTTAGGCCTTCACACTAAGTTAGGCCTTCATACTGAGTTAGGCCTACATAATGAGTTAGGCCTAACTTTAGGCCTTCACACTGAGTTAGGCTTACACAATGAGTTAGGCTTTCACACTGAGTTGGGCCAACACAATGAGTTAGGGCTACACACTGAGTTAGGTCCTTCAATCTGAGTTAGGCCTTCACACTGAGTTAGGGCTACACACTGAGTTAGGCCAACACAATGAGTTAGGCCTACACAATTACTTAGCTCCCTCACACTGAGTTAGGTCCTACACAATTACTTAGCTCCCTCACACTGAGTTAGGCCTACACACCGAGTTAGGACTAACTGTAGGCCTTAACACTGAGTTAGGCTTTCACACTGAGTTAGGTCTACACAATGAGTTAGGTCTTTAACACTGAGTTAGGTCTTTAACACTGAGTTAGGTCTTTAACACTAAGTTAGGCCTACACAATGAGTTAGGCCTAACTTTAGGCCTTCACACGGAGTTAGGCCTACACAATGATTTAGGCTTTCACACTGAGTTAGGCCTACACACCGAGTTAGGCCTAACTTTAGGCCTTAACACCGAGTTAGGTCTTCACACCGAGTTAGGCTTACACAATGAGTTAGGCTTTTACACTGAGTTAGGCCTTCGCACTGAGTTAGGCCTTCATACTGAGTTAGGCCTTCATACTGAGTTAGGCTTACACAATGAGTTAGGCTTTCACACTGAGTTAGGCCTTCGCACTGAGTTAGGCCTTCACACTGAGTTAAGGCTACACACTGAGTTAGGCCAACACAATGAGTTAGGTCCTACACACTGAGTTAGGTCCTTCACACTGAGTTAGGCCTTCACACTGAGTTAGGCCAACACAATGAGTTAGGTCCTACACAATGAGTTAGGTCCTTCACCCTGAGATAGGCCTTCACACTGAGTTAGGCCTTCACACTGTTAGGCCAACACACTGAGTTAGGCCTACACAATGAGTTAGGCTTTCACACTGAGTTAGGCCTTCACACTGTTAGGCCAACACACTAAGTTAGGCCTACACAATGACTTAGCTCCCTCACACTGAGTTAGGCCTACACAATGAGTTAGGTCCTTCACACTGAGTTAGGCTTTCACCCTGAGATAGGCTTGCACCCTGAGTTAGGCCTTCACACTGAGTTAGGCCGACACACTGAGTTGGGCCTAAATTTAGACCTTCATGCTGAGTTAGGGCTTCACACTGAGTTAGGCCTAACTTTAGCTCTTCACACTGAGTTAGGACTTCACACTGAGTTAGGCCTACACAGCCTTTATTTTGTTTTCAACTGGTGAACAATCACTAGCCTTTGTGTCCATGTGCTATTTTGTTTTCCACTGTTACTCCTGGGCTAGGAGGTGCTCAGTGCTGGCTTAATCATTGCATGTGTGTCGTAGTGCAGTCATTTTCTTTAATGTGACTAAGCGTTTGTTCAGGAGCTGAAATAAGGAATTACACCAAGGACATGTTATATTGCATTTATATTCCACTGAAACCAGTCCAATGTGTTTTTAGCTTATGACAAACTTGCTTCAAAGTTTTCAGCCAGGAGAGGTGACAGAAGTTATAAACATTTTAACACAGTCAAAACCAATGTATCCTGTTCCAAGGCTCTATGCGGTGCCAGAGGTGAATCCTACTTACGTCAAACCTCAACCATCTCAGGGCCAGCACCAGTGTTTCCTTGCCACAGGGTAACCCTGGCGTACCACATCAGCAGCACCCAATCACAGGGCTGGCGAGGTGGGCTCGAGGGAAGCTGAGAGTCGCGTGCCAGGAATGCAGAGGGACAAGGGTACATCCATCAGGAAGCTCAGCAGCATGGATTAAAGAAGGAAGGGGGAGAGTTGGATTTTTGATCAGTGATATCGTTATTGTTCAAGGTGGGGGGAGGGGGAAGGGTTGTATTTTTGACCAGTGTTATTGTTTGGGGGAGGGGGGGGTCATAAAGTGTGTGTCTATCAAATCAAAGTTTATTGGTTGCATATTCAGTTTAGCACATGTTATAGCAGGTGCAACAGTATAATGTCAAACAAGTTCACAAATAATCAAATATTTTCATTAAAAAAGCAACAAGAAATGTCAGAATGAACCAATTAAATAGACAGTACAAAACCCCATGGAAAAATGTATAGAATTGCAGGAAATTAGCTTCCGGACAAGAGTCATGACTAGAATACAGTATATACATGTACAAGTGGGTAAAACACCATTTAAGGTCTGAGGTTCAGGGCAACATGCGGAGGCCAGCTAGTGGTGACTGTTTAACAGTTTGATGGCCTGGAGATAGAAGCTGTTTTTCAGTCTCTCTTTACCACAAGTGTCCCACCCCCCAGCTTTGATGCACCTGTACTGTCTCCACCTTCTAGATGGCAGCGGGGTGAACAGGCTGTGGCTCGGGTGGCTGAGGTCCTTGATGATCTTCTT
Source organism: Oncorhynchus tshawytscha (assembly GCF_018296145.1). Lineage (NCBI taxonomy): Eukaryota > Metazoa > Chordata > Actinopteri > Salmoniformes > Salmonidae > Oncorhynchus > Oncorhynchus tshawytscha. Next base: position 39,008,151 of record NC_056448.1, on the reverse strand, counting down.
GGCATTCCTGTGACACCGGGTGTTGTAGATGTCCTAGAGGACAGGCAGTGTGTCCCCGATGATGCGTTGGGCTGACCACTACGGTTGCAGGCGGTTCAATCGCCATGCCAGGCTGTAATGCAACCCGACAGGATGCTCTCAATGGTGCATCAGTGGAAGTTGGTGAGGGTTTTAGGTGCCAAGCTGGATTTTTACAGCCTCCTGAGGTTGAAGAGGCACTGTTGCGCCTTCTTCACCACGTTGTCCATGTGAAAGGATCATTTTAGGTCCTCACTGATGTACATGCCGAGGAATTTAAAGCTTTTGACCCACTGCCTGTCGACATGGATGGGGGCGTGTTCTCTCTGCACTCCGTTAGTCCACAATCAGCTCCTTTGTTTTGTTGACGTTGAGGGAGAGGTTATTTTCCAGGTGCCACTCCGCCAGGGCTCTCACCTCCTCCCTGTGGGCTGTCTCGTTGTTGTTGTAATCAGGCCTACCACTGTTGTGTCGTCAGCAAACTTGATGATTGAGTTTGACACCTGCATGGCCACAGTCATGGGTGAACAGGGAGTACAGGAGAGGGCTGTGCACGCACCCCTTGTAGGGCCCCTGTGTTGAGGGTCAGGGTGTTGCTGCCTACCTTCACCACCTGGGGTCGGCCCGTCAGGAAGTTTAGGACCCATTTGGACAGTGAGGGGGGTTCAGACACAGGGCCCTGAGCTAATTGATGAGCTTGGAGGGGCACTATGGTGTTGAAGACTGAGCTGTAGTCGATGAACGGCATTCTTTCATAGGTATTTCTCTTGTCCAGGTGGGATAGGGCAGTGTGCAGTGCAACGGCGATAGCGTCCATGGATCTATTGGGGCGGTGATGCAAATTGGAGTGGGTCTAGGGTGTTAGGTAAGGTGGAGGTGATATGATCCTTAACTAGCCTCTCAAAGGACTTCATGATGACAGAAGTGAATGCTACGGGGTAATAGTACATTACTTCAGTTACCTTCCCTTTCTTGGGAACAGGAACAATGGTGGATATTTTGAAGCAAGTGGGGACTATAGACTGGGATATGCGGAGATTGAATATGTCCGTAAACACTCCAGCCAGCTGGTCTGCACATGTTGAAAGGAATCCTGCAATCCAAACTGAATTGCTCTGTTTCACTGTTGGAAGGCCAGACTGAAATCGTGACGTGAAAAAATTGTGAAATAGAACCCTTCAGTTTGGATCCCAGGTTAGAAGAAAAGCCCATACACTGAAATAACATTTCCATCCACATATGATAAACTGCATGTAGCCAAGATGGCCTGACCTTGGATTCTGCAGAAGAAGGGTTTTTATTTTGGCCACGTTTCTGCACATCTGTTCATGTGGGAGATACTGTGGTTGAGGTTAAAGTAGGCCAGCATGATAGTGTATTTACCACCACACACTACATTGTTAGGGACTACTCCTTCCAATCAGTGTTCTTGTGAGTGTGATAGTGGTAACACTTCCTATGAATACCCTCTTCATAATGCATTATACAGATGTAGGATGTTAATTTGATCACTCTTTTGTTGATGAGAATTTTCCAGCACTGCAGGAAATGCAGATGAGCTTTCTGATTTACTGAAAACCCACACTAACACACGGTCATATTAACAGTTGCACTTTTCATGTAGCCTACTTTTGGCTAGCTAATAGCCTAACCACCAATCAAGCAGCATTATGGACTAAACATTCAAATCCTTTGCTGCAGGATTTATTTTGCTGTGACAATATTGGTCAAATTAAGATCCTAGATCTGTAAGTGTATCTATTTAACCCTAACCACTGGTTAGCATGCCGCACTGCATGTAAATATCAGTCATTTTGCGATTCCGACAATGTAAGCATTTCTCAGGCTGTCTTAGGGCTCGATTCAGTCTGTATTGCGGAAGTTCAGTGCGAAAGCGATTGAAATGTAAACGTCATTTCCGATTGAGCCTTATCGTGAATGCAGTCTCTGCGAACGTGGGAACATTGCCTTTAAATTTAAATCATGCTATAGCGCTGAACTTCTACGATACAGATTTAACTGAGTCCTTAATTCAGACAATGTGAGCGTTTCTTGGGAGACCAAGTTTACTTTACTGTATGCAAAACTTGATTGACCAAAACGCTAACTTCTCGTCTGGGAAAACAATTCACTTTCTAGATCAGGCATGTTTCTTATCACGTAAGACAACGACTTATCCCATTTTCTCCATTGCATTCACCCCCTTTGACATTATCGCAAAAGTAGGGGTGTTAACACAGGTGTCCTGGCTAAATTGCCAATCTGGCCTCATTTCCATCATGGCCACCGAATCGTCCCCCTCATTCCTAATTGGGATATATCACTCCTCACCTTTTCACCATGCTATCTAATGTGTGGTGAGCATTCTGGCACAAAATGGTTGCCGTGCATCACTTTGGTGGTGGATGAGGTGTGTTTTGTAAAGCGCTTTGAGTACCTCAGTTGGTAGAAAGGCCCTATACAAATCCAATCCATTATTATTATTATAAACATATTTGTTATTAACCATATATCCAAATAGAAATATACTAAGCTGGCAACAGGTGTCCAGAAATGGTGGGAAAATCGAGTGAAAGTCAGCAGTGCAAGCCCTTCTGTTTTTCAAAAGATCAGTTAACCAAGTCAAAATTGATAGTTACCTTAAACACGGGGCCTCAGTCTCAACTTCTTTGCCCACCTTGAGAGGGTGAATGAGGGCGCACTCAATATGACCAAAATACTTTATTTGAGAGATCCTCAGCAATTTGGAGAGAGGACATGTTGGTTAAAGTTCTTGAAACTTTCAGCAAATTGGTTTGCGGTAGCGCTGTCTGCATCACAGGCTTCAGAGTTCTACAAAACCCAAAAGGTTCTATGTTGTTGAGCCAATTTATAATTGATTTGGAGAATGCATTAAGTGAACTATTTTGTCATTCACTCTTCATACATTGAAAGATTGTCCATAGCCTGTAGGCCTAAACATTTTCTCTGACAGTGAAAAGTGACATTTTTTTCAGGAATGTAAATTGAATTCTAAAAACGTAATGTTACTATTGTTTGTATGATATACAGTACATTCAGAAAGTATTCAGACCCCTTCACTTTTTCCACATTTTGTTATGTTACAGCCTTATTCTAAAAACGATGAAATGTTTTTTTTCCCGTCAGCAATCTACGCACAATAACCCACAATGACAAAGCAAAAACAGGTTTTCATATATTTTTGCAAATGTATAAAAGATAAAATACTGAAATATCACATTTCCATAAGTATTCAGACTCTTTACTCAGTACTTTGTTGAAGCGCCTTTGTCAGCGATTACAGCCTTCTTGGGTATGACGCTACAAGCGTGGCACACCATTATTTGGGGAGTTTCTCCCATTCTTCTCTACAGATCCTCTCAAAGTCTGTCAAATTGGATGGGGATCGTTGCTGCACAACTATTTTCAGGTCTCTCCAGAGATGTTCGATCAGGTTCAAGTCCGGGCTCTGGCTTGGCCACTCAAGGACATTCAGAGACTTATCCCGAAGCCACTCATGCGTTACCTTGGCTGTCTGCTTAGGGGTCGTTGTCCTGTTGGAAGGTGAACCTTCGCCCCAGTCTAAGGTTCTTTTAATCAATTTTGAAAGATTCTTGTTACCTTAAGGCAGTAAGGTAACAAGATGTGGAAAAGGACAAGAGGTCTGAATACTTTCCGATTGCACTGTACAGTACAAACACAGGACAGGCCTATAGGCCACCCCACTGGGCACACACAGGTTGAATCAATGTGATTTCCACGCCATTTCAATTAAATTATGTTGAACCAACGTGGAATAGACATTTATTTGACCTATGTGTCATATTTCTCAACTCTTATGTAAGCTAGTCCTGGATAGATTGATCAATCAGAATAACCACAGGGCCTAGCCTACTCAAGAGAGAAGAAAATCGAAGTAGCTTATTCAAAGGTGTACAATAGAGGTTGACCTTGTCAAAACCTCTATTTATCTCTCTGTTGCTGGGCACAAAGCGAAGTTCACTGAAGAAACATTATGCCGTAGGCGGCTGTTTAATTTCCCTATTACCTTGCATGGCATAGAGGACTAACAATAACGGCAGTGTTGCTCTTCAGACAGTCATGGCACAAATTGACACGTGATTTTAGGACAAGACTGTCAGTTAAGGCGTCGGCTGTAGCTTCGACGTCTTTTGTTAGTTTCACCTCAGAATAATTTTTGAATTAGACAAATGTATTGAATATGCAAATGACTAGGCTTTAGGATTTATGCAATTTTTGGTTTGCAATTTACTTCAATATCCAGATAACTATGATGCCTACACTCACTAAGGTAGCGTATTCGTCAGCATCTATGCTATAATAATACATGTTACGGTGCTCCCCTTTTTTCGACAGTGACACGAAAAGAAAAGCTGAGGATGGCATAAAAACAAAAAAATACGAAGTCTAAACATTGGCCCAGCCACAAATCTCTTCTTTATTTATTTTACAAATACGTCTCTGGCAGAGAGACAGAGCGTGTCTTCGGCCCGTCCGGCCCTAGCTGTAGCCACAGCACAGTCACAAAACAAAATCCATCCCAAAATATAAACACCAGATTATCTATTTTCTCTGATTTATAGATAGGGAGGCTCGTCCAAATGGCTATATGTCTTGCTCCACCCTTCTACACTCACAATGCGTGCACATGTGTTTTTGCAGACCCCCCTCTAATCCTCAGAGGTTAAGGTCCATGCCATTTCCGATAGATTTGATTTCCTCTTTGAGGACAATAAATATGAACAACGTTAATAAAGACAGTGTAAATCATTAATTTACAATAATAGCCCTAATATTATTATTACATAAATAAAATATAGTATAATATATTCAATATATAATGTATTATTATTTACCAATAACCAATAATCACTTTCACGGCTCTTAATATTGCTTTAATAAATAAGGAACATCAATGAGGAACAACAATAATCCTAAAATAACCAAAAAATGTTAGGGACAATCTGCTGGGTTGATTGATTTATGCACATGATTCTACACTTGTGTGTACACTTGTGTGTGTGTGTGTGTGTGCATGCGTGCGGGTGAGTGGGTGGGTGGGTGTGTGTGTGTGTGTGTGTGCATGCGTGCGGGTGGGTGTGTGTGTGTGTGTGCATGCGTGCGGGTGGGTGGGTGTGTGTGTGTGTGTGTGTGTGTGTGTGTGTGTGTGTGTGTGTGTGTGTGTGTGTGTGTGTGTGTGTGTGTGTGTGTGTGTGTGTGTGTGTGTGTGTGTGTGTGTGCACGCCTCTGTTGGTGATGTACAAAGAGCTGGGAATACTACCATATGGAGCCTCTTCGTATTGTATGAATGCATCTGTGTAGCAACAGATTGAGATGCGCATACCGTTCCATCACTAAAATGTGGCATTGTATGGTGCACTTTGCTGTTTGAGATGTTTAGGCTGTTGTTATAAGCCTATCTATTTTAAATGATCGTTTAACTTATAATAAATGTATTATAGTATTCTTATAGTTAGTGACTTGAGAAATCCATGTAACAAGTTGACGCTAGACAGCGCTAAGAAATCACTGTTCAAGTCTCATCTATTTCGTCATTATATGTTTCATTATTCACGAAATCATTTTGTGCTCCTCTGCAAAGAGATATCGGCCACATAGTCTATACTAATGGATTAGTGTCTTTAGGCCTAGTGGGCTATGCACAATGGTTGAATGTGGATTCGATTTTACACAAGGACATTATTAAGCTCATCCACGACGCTGATTTCCAGTTTACGAGGACTATATTTAACACAATAAAAAAAAAACGTCACCATTAATATGAGAAATATTCTAAAATTACAATTTCCAGGTGAGGAGGCTGTACATAATATTGCTGGCAAATATTTCGTGAATGTAATTTCTCAAATGTTCCAGTTTCCAAGGACTTAGTCAGGCATGCTCAAGTTATGACAAAAGACAATAAATACATGATAAGGAGTGAGCTAGTATCTCTACGTAGACGATTGATTAAAGCCAGAGTCAGACATAATATGTGCAGTCAACCGTTTATTAGCCTGTATTAAATGTACTCATGTATGCAACAACAATAAAATAATATAATTAGGCCTACTATCACTCAACATTCTGGGGTATAGGCTAACATTAATTGTAATTCAAGACTGAAGATTATGGAATTAATTTATGGAAAGTTTAAAAAATAAATTACACTTATATGTTGAGTTGAAAAGCACAAGGCAGGTCAATCTGATATCTTATTTTCTCGTTGATTAGTGTGTGTGCCCTTGACAGAAAGTCCTTTGAATTTAATAGGATTTAGGCTATTTAGCCATGTAATATTTTACATCACAGTTAAAATAATAAGCTAAAGAGAAAGTTGAAGTTGTGAAACAGTTTTTAACAGCATTTGAAAGATTATCCGTGAGGTCACGGTAAGAAGAAAAAACTAAAGCGCTATCCAAAGTCAATGTCACATGAGCACGGAGTCCAATCAAAACGTATCCACGCTGAACCCGAGAAGCATGAGAAACGTAGTTATCGAGTCTTGAGCGCCCGCTCATTTTTAATCCAACTCTAAACCAAAAGTTGTTGCTTTGTTTGTTTTGTTCATGTCTGAGCAGCACATATAGCATGCTTATTGAATAAATCTAAACAACATCAGTAAATATACCATCTGAAGTTCCAAAGTAAGTATTTTCAGCTATTAATCATGTGCAAGGTGAATACATTTGAATAATGGTTCCGTTTCGGAACGCTTTTCCAAAAATGGGTTAGGTAGGACTGCACGGTGTGATCTGGCTCCATTGCTTCATCCCCCATTATGTTCAGTGCGCGGTCTGTATTGCCAGCCCATAGTCTTCCCTTTATACGTCCGGTGTTGTTATTTACATTTGACATTTTATTTAATCAAAGACGGATGATAAGTGATTATTTATTCATATTGTAGGCCTATATTATTCGATAGTAATACAACGGCATATATTTTATTGGTTTGGCATGCAAAATATGAGGCCACAAAAGACAGTAGGCCTATTACCAAATAGCGTTATATAATTAGGCCTATTTTGGTTATGCTAGTTTTAGTAATTTTAGTGACAAAATCAATAAGTAGCCTACGGTTCTTGTGATATTGGTTAGCTCACGATTAAAGTATAATCTAAAATCATTATAATTTTTATTAAGCCACTAATAGTTATCTATAGAGTGTCATCCCTCCACATGTCAGTCACTCTATAGACCTACTTTAGCCAAGCAGATAGGAGGTGTCTCCCGTCGCTTACCTCACCAGCGTGACATGCCTTCCAATCAGATCCACCCTCACAATCTGTAAATATGAGGAGGGTATGTCTGTCCGTGGGCATGCACATGGTAGGTTTCGATCAGGCAAAGTCAGTTATTGTAGGGAGCTGCTCACTGCTCCTTCCTCCATCATCATTCCTGCGGGGTGGGCCTATTCATTTCATAAAGTTAGAGCCACAGCGCGTGTTTCGAAGTCGTTTCTCCGTGGATGCATATCCAAACTGACACTGAATAGCCTACTACCGTTCTAGCCAAGAGGAGAACGGAAACCGAATACTACCGTTCTAGCCAATATAACGCTGGGGATCCAACAGGTATGGCCTGCTTACGTAGACTACTTTTGCGGCTTTCCGAATGTCATCATTCAACAATTAACTTTTCATTTAGTGCGGTGATTTAAAATAATTATGTAAATGCTGGTAAAGTATTTGTTTTGATACTCATTTGAAAATATGCATGTTCATAAATGATGTAGCTTTGTTACATGTGCGTCATTTCGGTGCATAATTTCGTAGGCCTAGGGTCAAACTCTGATGGATCAGATTATTGGGGATACAAAATCATTCTTACAATATTAGATTGCGATCGAATATGAATACCTTCGCTTTGATTTATTAAAGATTGTAATCAGGTTTTAATGAGCCTTTTCTCCTGAAATAGGACAGGCTACATGTTTGCCGATAATTTTGTTTATGCACATAGGCTACACACATCCAAAATACAAGCAAAGAAATGCCGTTAATTGTTATGAAATATGACAATGTTTCCAATATTTAGGCCTATTAGTGGAAATACACACAATTGATAGGCCTACATGTAAGACAGAATACTGGTGATACAGATACAGTTTATATATATTTTTAAATACAGTGATTTATTTGTAAACTACCTGTTGCTCACCGGCATGTGCATTCCCAGGTGTTCCGTTGACCGGAATGGAGTACACTTATGATGTCGATTTGGAAGAGCTATGTCCTGTTTGTGGCGATAAGGTGTCGGGATACCACTATGGACTACTGACGTGTGAAAGCTGTAAGGTAGGCTGCAAAAGACGCAATCATTTATTTTTATACAAGTATTTTTATTTACGTCAAGATGATATCCCTCAAGAAATTCGTTATCGTTTTTATTAATTCAAATGTATTAATATTATTTTCGGTTTTGTATTAATTTTATTGCAGCATTGATGATGATCTTAACTTGGCTATTTTGTTAATAGGCGTGTCTATATGAACTCTCTCTCACACAGGGTTTCTTCAAAAGAACGGTTCAAAATAATAAGAGGTATACATGTGCAGAAAACCAGGATTGTAAAATTGACAAAACCCAGAGGAAACGGTGTCCATTTTGTCGGTTTCAGAAATGCCTGAATGTTGGAATGCGATTAGAAGGTAAGATCCTTTTTATTTGATTAATTTAGTTCATAATTTAGTTTAACATGGCATGCAGTCAGATTTTAAAATTCATATATTTAAACGTCTACTTGTTGTATATTTTTTGGGGGCTATAAATCAGATTCGATATCTGATGAAATTGCATATCTATCTCTTTGTGTTGGTGATATATTTTATTTTACAACAGTAGGCTTCCATAGGCTGCATTATAGTCTGTCTGTTGGTAGGCTTATTATCAAAAAGATTTCGTTAAATATTCGTCTCTAATTAATGAAACGTAAGAAAAATGAGCTATATTATAAGTATAGTTCGTCAGTTGTTGCATATATATCTTTGCCAATGTTTGGGTTTTAATTGCTGTATCAACATTGGCATATTAGCTATGGAATTATATATTTTTTAAATCTACCTCCGGGTAAACTATTTCAGTAGCCTTTGATAAAACGTGTATGAACAGTAGGTTTTCTAATATGACTGAATAATTAGAAGAGCTTTGGGTGAGGTTATTCTTCATATGTCATTAAATCATTATGAAACAAAAAACTTCAATGCAAGCTCTGTAAATGCACTTAAAGTTATTTTGGGATTCAGAATAATAACAAAATGAGAACTAATATTTTTGTTTATCCCTGGAAATTAAATGTACTTTACAATGGATTTAATCCATATCTTCAAATATATACATTCAATCTACAAAAAGATTGCTCTATTAGTGTATTTTTGGTTCACATTTTGATTGCTACGCCAAGAACTCTCACACGCTAACATAAACCTCTGCATAGTGAATGCTAGTAATGAATGGAATAACAGTAATGGCGTTTGATCTTGCTCTCATTCCATCAGCTGTCCGAGCCGATCGCATGCGAGGAGGCCGGAATAAGTTTGGCCCCATGTACAAGCGCGACCGAGCCCTCAAGCAGCAGAAGAAAGCGTTGATTCGAGCCACTGGCCTCAAGATGGAGACCACCCCTCCGATGCTGTCCCCTGACACCCAGACAGACTACACCTTCACCGGCAGTCTCCCGGGCCTCCACCCGCTCCCCAAGGGCATCCTCCACACCACCACGACCCCCATCGCCCCCACAGACTACGACCGCAGCCTCTACGGACCCCCTCACTGGGCATGGCTATGCCTGGACTCCCCCCCATGCACCCTTACCCCCCAGTACCAGTACGCCTCCTTCCCCAGCAGGGCGATCAAGTCCGAGTACCCGGACCACTACACAAGCTCCCCAGACTCGGTAGTGGGCAGCTACCCCTACCCAGAGCAGGTATACTCTGGACCGGGCTCTCCGCAGGTCCCCGGGGTGCCTCAGCTGGTGCTGGAGTTTCTGCGATGTGACCCGGACGAGCTGCAGGTGCAGAGTAAGATCGCTGCTCACCTTCAGCAGGAGCAGAGTGGCCAGGGGGGCAAGGGTCAGGAGAGACTCAGCCCCTTCAGCCTAATGTGTCACATGGCTGACCAGACGCTCTTCTCCATCGTGGAGTGGGCCCGAAGCTGTATCTTCTTCAAGGAGCTCAAGGTAGGGAACCAAGAGTCAATCATTTGTTGTCATACCAAGCAAAGTTGATAATCATTTGGAAACCTCCAAATTTCTCAGAGATGGTTTAGACTGTAGATGATATGCTGTCCTTATACTTTTTTCAGGAAAAAAGAATCTATTATTTCAAAAGTGCTGTACACATCCAACAAACCTCCACAGGGTACAAAATGACGTGAAATTAAGACAAAAAAAACCTCCCCACTGTTTTGATGCTCCTGACGTATTATTAGCAATGTTTCAACCACAAAGGTCTTCGTCAGGCTTACAGGTAAGACCTTTTGTACAGTTAAGGCTGACAGAAGCCCTTTCTGGTTTAAAGGTTTCAAATTGTGCGGAGCCTGTAGTCTAATATTTGTTATTTGCCTGAGTGGGGCCTGTGAGAATCACAACACGGAGGATACATAATGTTATATTTTCCCAAGGCATATGACATATGTTATTGTATCAGTTTTTGTTTATTGCGGTGAGTTCCCTATATCAGGATGTGAATTGAAATTCAAGTGATGAATTGGGAAAAACTCAACAATGAAAATGATAACCAATTCCTGAACTGAGTGGAAATCGCCAATGCAATAACATTGGGATACACACAAGCGCACCCACATTTGCACATACACACACATACACACACATACACTGTCAACATTTACCATTTTACGCATGGACAGCCATGCACACATCTCTCACACATTATTCTGCTGTTTATTTGGGACTTCCTACTGCAGAAGTGTCCACCATGATGAAAAGACGATGACAGGTGGAATCAAGGAAGCACATCCGTATCCATGAAAATTGAGAGAGCAGAGTGATGGCTTTTTTTTTCAACACACACAGCCCAGGGGGTATTCCACCAAGCAGCATCAACAAGTTAGCCTTAGCATTACAGTAGCAACCTACAGGTAACTGTGTAACACGGTCTCCAATGAATATGTTAAACAAAATAGTGACTTTTAACCATTGTAGTGACATTTAATAGTGACTTTTAACCATTTTAACCATTGTAGTGACTTTTAATAGTGACTTTTAACCATTGTAGTGACTTTTAATAGTGACTTTTAACCATTGTAGTGACTTTTAATAGTGACTTTTAACCATTGTAGTGACTTTTAATAGTGACTTTTAACCATTTTAACCATTGTACCATTGTACCAAGAGAACATCCCTGATCATCCCTACTACCTCTGTTCTGGCGGTCTCTAAACACTGGCTATCTGTAATTTAAAATAACAAGAAAATTATGAAGTTTGCACAATATATGAAATTGGACTTTTGAAACCAAATACTTTTAGACTGGCCTTCTAGGCAGAGTTCCTCTGTCCAGTGTCTGTGTTCTTTTGTCCATCTTAATCTTTTCTTTTTATTGGCCGGTCTGAGAGACGGCTTTTTCTTTGCAACTACCTAGAAGGCCAGCATCCCGGAGTCACCTCTTCAACTGTTGACATTGAGGCTGGTGTTTTGCAGGTACTATTTAATGAAGCTGCCAGTTGAGGACTTGTGAGGTGTCTGTTTCTCAAACGAGACACTCTAATGTACTTGTCCTCTTGCTCAGTTGTGCACCGGGGCCTCCCACTCCTCTGTCTATTCTGGTCAGAGCCAGTTTGCGCTGTTCTGTGAAGGGAGTAGTACACAGCGTTGTATGAGATCTTCAGTTTCTTGGCAATCTTTCGAATGGAATAGCCTTAATTTCTCAGAACAAGAATAGACTGACGAGTTTCAGAAGAAAGATCTTTGTTTCTGGACATTTTGGGCCTGTAATCGAACCCACAAAATGCTGATGCTCCAGATACTCAACTAGTCTAAAGAAGGACAGTTTTAATGCTTCTTTAATCAGACAACAGTTTTCAGCTGTGCTAACATAATTGCAAAAGGGTGTTCTAATGATCAATTAGCCTTTTAAAATTATAAACTTGAATTAGCTAACACAACGTGCCATTGGAACACAGGAGTGATGGTTGCTGATAATGGGCCTCTGTACGCCTATGTAGATATTCCATAATATGCCGTTTCCAGCTACAATAGTCATTTACAACGTTAACAATGTCTACACTGTATTGCTGATCAATTTGATGTTATTTTTTAATGGACAAAAAATTGCGTTCTTTCAAAAACAAGGACATTTCTAAGTGACCCCAAACTTTTGAATGGTAGTGTATGTCACTATGGTGACATAGAGTAGTGACATTATGAGAGAGGTCTGAACTTTACTATATATTCTGAAATAACTCCACACAACCTCATAATGGGCATGCTATAATTGACCTTAATAAGTCATATCCCACTTTAGAATTCTTTACACACCATTGAATTGTAGCACACTATTTGTGAGTGTTTATTCAAGCTAACTGGCTAATCCATCGATTTTCGCTCTGTGTAATGCTACCATGAGGTGAACGGCTAATTGACTTAGCTTCAACCGCTGCCCTCCCGCAATGCTATCCTCAAGACCCATTCTGGTCAGGCGTGACTCGGGCTACCGACTATCAGCGGTGAACAAACAGATGCTCTGACACGTTGTAGCTACTTGAGCACCGGGTGCATGCTAGTTGCAGCAGGGACTGTGTGGGCGCACATCGCTGCCATTCGGTTCACACATTGAGGAGAGGAGCCAGGAAAGGGCAATCTCTTCACTGTGGTTCCGTATGTCACCCAACGCTATTCATTTCAGTCTGACCTTCATCCATTCCTATCTGGAAGAGATTTTATGAAGTCGACCCTTCTTGGCCATCCTGAGAGGCAGAATGGAACAGTGTTGTCAGGAGAAGAGATCTTTGAGAGATCTTTTATAAAGCAGCATTTTATTTCAAATGATTGAATGATTCAATCTGCTTATTATCCTTCTCCCAAGGTTCACGGTGATGTTGACTGAACTAATTTAGAGTGAGTTAGGGAGGATATTTTATTTGTGTGTGTGTGAGTGCCAGTGTGTGGGAGCGTGTGTGTGTGTGTGATAGTGATGAATGGTAATAGCGTACTTGCAGTGATTTAACCTGGTTAGGTCGAGGTCGGCGTTCATCTCTCCTAAAATAAAACACTTGAGTTTTATGCTGATGTAAAGGAAATGGACCCTCTTAAAGTGCTGTATAAAGCAATACCATGTCCCTACTTTCAATATTTTCACCACAATGGAAGCATTGTTTGGTTTGATAAGGTTTAGAGCAGTACAAAGGCTGATGGATGAAATGTTTTATTTTTCAGGGTCTGGGTGTTTATTAATACTTGAATAGTTAACAGTTTAGTGTGGCTTATTGTTCTTAAGGTCAGTTAAACATTTTGGTATGGTATGGCTTTCCTTTCATGGCTGAAGCAGACAATAGCAATTATATTACTGTATTCAATTTATAACACATTACATTGTTTTAGATTCATTTATATATAATACCCTTTGCCTTTGTTGTCCTGTATCATATAGTAGATACAGTATATACAGAGTAAATAACACTAAATAAGATGTGTAGCACAAACTACCTTCATGTAATGTGAAAAGCTTCACCACAAGAACCTACGAGCCAAAGTCAACTTTCACTTTCTGTAGGAGGAGCACTAAGACATAAAACCAGTTGACTATGAATAACAGGACTATTTGCCAAGAAGTCCCCAGTTATTTTTGCCGGTACTGAAGGCATTCCTTGCAGTAGATAAGAGTGGAATGTGTACTCCAGAGTGTTTAGTTAATGTGTTTGGGTTTTCCATGTGGAGGGATAGACAGTATTTCTAAAATATCAAGTTTTATTTGAGATTTTTACAGCTTTCTGCGTAGTCAAATCGTTACAAAATCTATATCAGTGTTTTTAAAAGTGACCATTAATTGGCGTCTTCTTCTTATCAGTCTACAGCTAGACTTCTGAAAGTTTGTTTGATCTAAGATGAGAGAAAGCTACTAAATAAGCTGTGTGATGTACATATTATCTGATTGTCATCATATATGTCTAATAAATCATTTTAATTGTGATATTTGTTATCCAATCACTATACTATATAATACATAATCACTATACTATATAATACATAATCACTATACTATATAATACATAATCACTATACTATATAATACATAATCACTATACTATATAATACATAATCACTATACTATATAATACATAATCACTATTTAATATACTGAACAAAACTATAAATTCAACATGCAACAATTTCTAAGATTTTACTGAGTTACAGTTCATATAAGGAAATCAGTCAATTTAAATAAATTCATTAGGCCCTAATCTATTGATTTCACATGACTGGGCAGGGTTGCAGTCATGGGTGGGCCTGGGAGGGCATAGGCCCACCCACTGGGGAGCCAGGCCCAGCCAATCCGAATGAGTTTTCCCCCCTTCAAAAGGGCTTCATTATAGACAGAAATACGCCTTCTCTAAAACGACGTTGGAGGCAGGTTATGGTAGAGAAATTAACATAAAATGATCTGGCAACAGCTCCAGTAGCTTTACACATGCACACACACAAAATGAGATATTTCAAATGATTGAAATTGCAATTATCATACTAAAATGCATTGAAATACATTATATTCCTTCCAGTCAATAAGTATGTTTACATGCACATTTTTTAAACATTTATTTAACTAGGTAAATCAGTTAAGAACAAATTCTTACTTTCGACGACGGCCTAGGGACACTGGGTTAACTGCCTTGTTCAGGGGCAGAACGACAGATTTTTACCTTGTCAGCTCAGGGATTAGATCTTGCAACCTTCCGGTTACTAGTCCAACACTCTCACCACTAGGCTACCTGCCGCCCCATTTTACTATGATTATTGTGGATAGTAAGATTAATATAATAATTTGATTTAAACATTTACATGTTTTGCAACAAGAAAAATTTCCAGAATAATCCTGTTTACGTGGACACATTTGAAATCAGGCTACCTGATAGGACTTTGATAAATGCCAAAAATGCCAATCAAAATAAACGTTCTACCACATATTATTATATTCATATTTAACCATATTATAATAGTATTATAAATATGAAGCCTATTTGAATCTGAGTTCAGACATATAGAGTTTAAATGTGAAAACTATTTCTAAGATGCATACCTTTCCATTTTCCGAACTCACTTCACTAAAGCGAGAGGCTCGCGCTGCTCATGCTGGAACAAATACACTGCTGTTTACATGTCCTAAGAAATCTAAATATTGCTAAAAAATCTAGGTGTTTTAGTCGACGTATGCTTACTTCAATTAAGACCTTAACGACCATTAAGATAATCAGAGTAAGGTGTTTACATGACTAATGCCATACTTACCCTACTCCCATAATCAGTTTAATATAGAATTATTAGCGTGCATGCGAATTTACTCAACAGTGTTATGCTGGTGCTAGGCTGGTACGCTGGTAACAAACGGCAATATCTGGAGATGGGTTACCATGTGTTTTTCATGCCAGTACTAAGCTGGGCTGTGTGGTATGTGTGTGTTTGTGTGGGATGGTGGATGTGGCATACATTAGCTTATTGACTCTCTTCACCACGTGTTGATGGGTAGTTTCCAGGTCTTTGTGTCTACATCTGTGTTGGACAGGTGTGTGTCAATCCCCTCATAGTAGAATGGCTTCCGGAAGGAACTTCTACCTCATTTACCAGGTGTAATCACTTGCTAGCATGGCATGCTATAGCAATAGAATGAGCCAGGTGGACATTAGCATTGCACCATATGCACTCATAACAGCTGCTCTAGTTTAGCTGTGTATCAAGACAAAAATATAAAACATGTTGTTCAGTATGTTGGTTAATAGTACAAAATAATCACTTTCATGAATTCAGACTATCTTTTTTTCCACACTCACAATACTTTTACCTAAACCGGCACCTCAATGGTTGTACAATAGGCAGTATACACTTCATATTAAATGCTAGAGTGGTATTCACCATTGACTGTTCGAAATAGTTCACGGACTCACCCATGGGCGAGTGAGAGCTGGGAGATGGAGAGAGAAGAAAGAAAATCCATCAAAATTCTGAGGTACTTGACATTTTCAATAGGTGCAGATGGGGGAATAGCAGTAGGATGGCACAGTCTTTATGGTGTGCACTGTATTCCCAATGAAAAACCCCAACATATTCTGTTGCATTCACATTGCTGTGTGTCAATGGTTTGTTGTGCAATTCCTGAAGTGTGTATTGAATCCGGTCTGGTATTTGTGTTAAAGAACTCACTGTGCTACAGCAAATAAATGAAAAACTGACCTCGTGGTGACAGAGCTCGACTTGGTGGTTAATAGCATCCATTTGCCATGGCAACAGAAAATCCTGACTAAATGGGGCCATGTCTTGATGGGTCTCTGTTCATATACTATATCTAGGTATCTTTGGTGATGTTGACATGCTTTTGTCCCTGGCTTGTGAATTTCCATAAAATGGTTGACAACTGATATTCAAAGAATGTCGACGTTTGTCAAACAAGCATGCTCGCACTCACGTCATGTGATGAGATAGGCTGGTTGTTAAGCTGTATTGCAATGAATATTGATTTTGTCTGTACAGTGTTGCTGTTCTCTGGGTTTGTAGTTGTTTGTGACATTTACCCAAAATGCAACTTCTACTCAGGAAATGGATAGTGGATAGTGGATAATTCATAATCCATAGCTTGACTATGCCACAAAAAGCAGACTACAATAAACTTATGTCATATCAGAAAGGTTTTCTGGATTATACTGTATACATTGTATTTTATAAAGTGACACTGCCCCCATGTTTACTGTGAATGCACCCACCATTGTTTGGTTAACCTTTTTATGTAGCCTGGGAACTCATCTGAATTTTCTCTGTTTCACTTCACAACATCAGTCTGGCCATGGGCTTTCATTACAACTGTTTGCCCCTATCTGTAATGGTGCATTACTACTACTTCTGGTTAACCACGGTAAGTTAATTTATAGTTAACGGGATGGTTCACTTTAGTTTAGCAAATGTTTTTACTTACCTTGGGTGTTGTCATTTTAACCAAACCATTTTAAGTCTGTTACCTTGTTATGTAGCAAAGCCATGGGGATTCAAAAGCATGGGAATCTGTGTATTTGGAACACACCCCAAATATGTGTGTTTGAATGGATTCCTTCTGTCTTCTATCAGGTAGGAGATCAGATGAAGCTGCTTCACAACTGCTGGAGCGAGCTGCTGGTGTTGGACTTCATCTCCAGGCAAGTCCAACACGGCAAGGAGGGCAGCGTGCTACTGGTCACAGGGCAGGAGGTGAGTGCAATGATCACCAAGCATCATCATTACACATGCACGCACACAAGCACAGAAGTTGGACGTCAGTCACACTTCTCCTCATGGTAAACGCATATCACTGAGTACCTTTAATGAGACCAGAGCTAAAACAAATTGAGGAAAGTTCCTATGTTGAAACTCATGCATTTGTATGTTGTGGTCTAGGTGGAGCTGGCATCCATAGCGTCCCAGGCAGGAGCCACTCTCACAAGCCTGGTGCAGAGAGGACAGGAGCTAGTTGAGAAACTACAGACCCTACAGGCGGACCGCAGAGAAATTGCCTGCTTCAAGTTCCTCATCCTCTTCAACCCCGGTGAGTGGGAGATTCAATTGCATGTACAGGGGACCACCATGGGGAGCTGGATATCCCCATAACAAATAATTCTCTCCTAATTAAGGGTTGAAAATATGGTTGAAAATGTTAACTTTATATTAAGGTCTGTGGACCAATCGCCATTAAGTTCCTTGTCCTCTTCGACCCCTGCGAGTGGGAGATCAGCCATGGGTTCTCCATAGGTTAGTACTATCGAGGATCATTGGGACATCCCAACTCTAAAACTTAACCTTAACCATTTTGAATGTAATCTTCAATGGGGTAACGTCAGTGTTGGGAAGTCCCAAGGAACGTGGATAGCATGGACCATTCTCCATATTTATTTATTAAAAATGAAATACAGAAATAACTCATTCACACGCCTTTCTGGGTAGGTCTCTAAGAGCTTTCCACACCTGGATTGCAATATTTGCCCATTATTCTTTTCAAAAATGTTCAAGCTGTGTCAAATTGGTTGTTGATAATTGCTACGCAACCATTTTCAGGTCTTGCCATAGATTTTCAAGTATATTTAAGTCAAAACTGTAACTCAGCCACTCAGGAACATTTATTGTGTTCTTGGTAAGCAACTCCAGTGTAGATTTTGCTTTGCGTTTCAGTTAATTGTCCTGCTGAAAGGTGAATACATCTCCCAGTGGCTGGTGGAAAGCAGACTAAACCAGGTTTTCTTCTTGGATTTTGCCTGTGCTTAGCTCCATTCTGTTTATTTTTTTATCCTGAAAACCTCCCCAGACCTGAACAATTACAAGCATACCCACAACATGTTGCAGCCACCACTATGCTTGAAAATACGGAGAGTGGTACTCAGTAATGTGTTGTATTGGATTTGCCCCAAACATAACACTTTGTATTCAGGACAAAAAGTGAATTGCTTTGCCACATTTTTTTTGCAGTATTAATTTAGTGACTTGATGCAAACAGGATGCATGTTTTGGAATATTCTTTATTCTGTACAGGCTTCATTCTTTTCACTCTGTCATTTAGGTGAGTAATTGTTGAGTAATAACAATGTTGATGATCCACCCTATGTTTTCTGCTATTAGAGACATTAAACTCTGTAACTGTTTTAAAGTCAACATTGGCCTCGTGGTGAAATCCCTGAGCGTTTTCCTTTTTCTCTGGCAACTGAGTTAAGAAGGACGCCTGTATCTTTGTATTGACTGGGTGTTTTGATACACCATCCAAAGTATAATTAATACCTTACTCATTATCAAACGGATATTCAATGCCTGCCTTTTTAAAATTTTGACCCATCTACAAATAGGTGCCCTTTGCGAGTCATTGGAAAAACCTCCATGTTCTTTGTGGTTGAATCTGTGTTTGAAATTCACTGCTCTACTGAGGGACCTTACAGATAATTATATGTTTGGGGTACAGCGATGAGATAGTCATTCATAAATCATGTTAAACACTATTATTGCACACAGAGTCCATGCAATTTATTTCTCTTGTTAAGCACATTTTGACCCCTGAACTTATTTAGCCATAACAAAGGGGTTGAATATTTATTGACCCAAGACATTTCAGCTTTTAATTTTTAATTAACTAAATAAACTATTATAATAACACAATTCCACTTTGACATTCTGGGGTGTCGTGTGTAAGTAAGCCAGTGACAAAAAAACTCAATCCATTTCAAATTCAGGCTGAAACACAACAAAATGTGGGAAAAGTCCAGAGGTGTGAATACTTTCTGAAGACATATTAACTCAATATTCACCATCCGTGGACCAATAAGTAGTGTCAAGTCCAACCTGGTTTAAAGTGCATCTTCACAAAGTTTCAATACACTTTGAAACAATAATAAGAAATTCTCTGGGATTCCCATGGTGGCTCTTGTTTATTGTATGTCTCTTGGCACAGTCATATAGACCCTTTTCTGTGTTTGCAAACACTGCCGCAGGAAGGCGATGCGCGCAAGTTGGTGGCAGAACACGAACAAGTTCTTACAGAACGCAAGCAAAAAAATGTATTTACATGTTGCTTATGAGTGCATTTCATACTACTTCTGGATTATAATGGGATTTTAAGGCTCGTATGAAAGTCCAGCTTAATATGATGCTAGTCCTCTTCGCATATCAACTGCATTACACTTAAAAAAGCACTTATATTTCAATCTGTAAAATGGCTCTTTGGCTAGCTTTTGCTCCTGCCTATATCAATGAGCGTTAGCATTCTAGCTACCAACTGCTGCATCCAAAATAGTTATTTTGCAAATATCCCAACCAAATATAATCTTAACAACTGTTAAAGCAAGAATCAAAATATCATTGTAAGCGTATGAGAGTTAAATATTTTTATTTTGTTTAGAAGTAATAAAAACGTAAATCTAGGCTATGTTGAATGGGTGCAGATGGTGATGGCTTTCTTACTGCCGCCAAGAGTCGTGGACATCTGTGCGTGACGTCAGTGTGTTGTGTACTGGAAAAGGGTCTATTAAATGTGAAATTCATACAATATTTTTTTGTTCTCTCATTTGGTACAATTGTTGGTGTAATTGAGTTACAGATGTTTTTAATGAGCACTGTTGGAGAATTAGTGAAATTGTGTGCTTAAATGACATTGAATTAGTGAAATCAAATGGTCATGTGCTTAAATTAGGTTGAATTACTGAAATCAAATAAGCATGAGCTTAAATGAAAGTAATTGGTGTTGTAAATTAAATGCCCCACAACGGCTTCTCAACCTCACCTCATTTATCACATTTTGAAACATAACTGGCAATTCCTTCGATTTGAGTTTGATCCAAAGCAATTCATTTGTCAAAAGAAGGATGGCGCGCTAATATGTCGGTATATATTTGGGGGATTTGAGCATATTGGCAGTTTGTCCCCTTTATGGCTCTAAGAGGCTAAATGATTCGTCTCAATGGAGTGGCGCTTTGCACAGGTTATGGGCTTAATTTGAATTAGGCTGCTCTGAATAGGCTATGTTTACAAAGGCAACGAGCGTCGCCCTTGTTGCGCACCACGCTCAAAGAAGGCTTAATGGATTGACCCCCACATCGGTTTTTCTCCAGACAGACACTAGGCCAGAATCCGCTGTGCTCGGTAGATGGAAAAATGGCCTTTTATCATCTACATTCCCCTAAGCGGTAGCAATTTAGAGCTAGCCCACCGTGAACAAAAGCTGCTTTTAATAATAAGAGTGCTTGAGAGGGCCCCGGCGTTTGCGCAGAGTGTGGATCTTTGTGTGGGTTCTGAGTGGCTTATGTCTGTTTTCTGCCTCCCTCTCTCTCTCTCCATCTCCCTCGCTCGCTCACTCTCTCATCTCTCTCTGTGTGTCGTCATTCGTTCATCTCTTTCTTCCTCAGGCAATTCGGTAATATTTGTAGGGGCAATTTTTGCTTCACCTTTGAGCCGTATTGAAAATATTATCGACAACGTTTGATTCAATTGTGAGGGGCTCCCCCCAAGGTGCTCTCATGCTGAACCCCAGGAAAGGAGCCTCATCTGGGAAGACGGCAAGCTGTTGTCCCTCTCTTAGCCAAGCTAGTGCTGGAGCTATGCTCGTGTGTGCTTCTATACATAACAGCCCACGTAAACAGACTTATGTTAGCTAGTATCTCTATAGTACAACATATCCTTGTGCTGGGTGCACATCGTCATGGAAATGCTTGAGATACTCTCGAGCATGCATAGAAACAAAGAAAGACTGACAGGCAGACATGCACAGTTGGATCCATGTTTTCACTAAGATAATGGCTGGGTTTCAATCAAAGGATTGATGGCCACTGTTTGTCATGCTTCCACATGCCACCTCAAGTCACAATATTAATATAAGTCACAATATGTCATTTTCAAACACGTTCAAGAGCAGCACTTAAAGTTACAAATTGTGCGTTTAGGGTAAAAAAAATAAACTTTCTGTCTCTTCTCCCCTCAGATGTGAAGCTACTGGAGAGCCAGGCATTCGTGGAGGGCGTCCAGGAGCAGGTGAACGGGGCTCTGCTGGAGTACACCATGTGTGCTTACCCCCAACACCTGGACAAGTTCAGCCGGCTGCTGATGCGCCTGCCTGAGCTCAAGGCCTTGTCGGCACAGGCCGAGGACTACCTCTGCTACAAGCACCTGAGCGGAGAGGTGCCCTGCAACAACCTGCTCATCGAGATGCTGCACGCCAAGAGGGCGTGCGCTTGAGGAGGGCACACGTTTGTGTGTGTGTGTGTGTTAGTGATTTTGACAAGAGGGAAGAGAGGAGGTGTGTGTGGGTGTCCACATGTTAGAGAGATAAAGTGTGAGAAAGGCAGAGGGAAGCAAGAGAGAGAGAGAGAGAGATCACCCTTCTTGCCCCCAAAGTGCCAATTACTGAGGTAATCCCGGTCTCAGCCATTCCAGACCTCAGATCTAACTACAGTATGCCCGAAACCTGGACTGGATTAATTCAATTCACCACCAAGAGTGATTTGGTTGTAGAGAAATGCACTGAGTTGATTCACTCACCCTTCAGAGATTGAAATGTGATTTACATTTGAAGATGATGATTCACTGTGCAGGACGTAGTCATTTTAAGAGTCATTCAAGGAAAACGATTGTCAGAGACCTGATTCATCTGCAGTTCATATTCAGGCAATGATGCACTAGAGTTGTTGAACAGAGATGCACTGTATTGAGTTACAGTGCATACAGAGAACTGATTCATTCTGAATAATTCCATATCAAGTTCCAAAAAACGATCTTATGCTAAAGACATGCTAATTAGTTACTTGTTAATTAACTTGTAATTCAAATTCATACTGGTTTACTCATTATGTAATATCACAGTTAATTAACTAATGACAATCACTAAACAACTAAAGACATACATTTCAGCTGGGTATAACCTACCTGAAGGGATCCTAAAAGAGGAATACCACATCTAAAGTTAGCTGTATGCTAATGTTGCATATATGCTAATGCTACTAGCTAGGTTGACACAACCACAATGACAGCATTTTGTTTAAAGAGAGAAGAAAAAACGCTCCTGATGCGTGTCTACGACGAGCGGTCTCTCTGAACCTTACTACTGTGTTCACATAGCCTTACAAATTCAGACCCCTGTTATATAGACTAATATTTATATTCTAAGCTGACAATTCTCCGTTTCCAATGCTTTTTCTTCTACTTTACTTCGGATGAGTCTGTATTTTAAAAATTTCTTAAGTCAAATTTTCTCGTGTGGTTGCTTTTGAATTCTGATCTTTGTGTTTCCTAAAAAAAAAATATGAAAAATGTAAAAGCCATAGGGAGATATTGTAATATAAATATAGCTGTCACAGACTTGGTGTGTATCAGTGCACTAGTGAATAGGGTAGAGAGCTGAGGACAGGGAAAGAGAGAGAGAGATGGGAGGAGGGCAGAGAGAAAGCAATTTCATTCTCAATAGAGGTGACTTGCACTGTAGTTTCCCATTTGCCAACAAGGACCCTGCTACCCCCGGTTATGAAGTCAGATCAACAGAAAGGTCAAAGGGCACATGTAGATGTGCATGGACACATGAGTACACATGTAAATAGTGTGTATGTGTGGTACACGACAGGGAGTTGCTGTAAGGCGCGTAATGAAAGAGATATGCAGCGTAGTACACCTACGCCCTCGCCACTTCCTGGCTGCACACAAACAAACACACACACACACACACTGAGGACAATGACACACACTCATCCAGGTGACGAAAAGCTATGAAGAGAGAATCGTTCTGAATAGACAGCTACTGTACGAAATGTACAAATACGATGCTGACTACTGTAAATTGAAAGTGGAACTGAATACTGAATGTCGTTGGAGACATTCTGAACATTTTTATCTCTTTCTCTCGCTCTCTCTTTCTCTCGCTCTCTTTCTTTCTCTTTCTCTCTGTAGATACATGCTCAATGTAAGTGATAAATTAACTGGAGAAATGTATACACTATACAGTATGTAATGAATGTATAAGACATGAAATCCTACCCATTAATGAATGGTTAACGTTTTGGATGCAGCCCTGAAACTCATAACATACATTTGATATCAATGGTATAAGTTATGGCATGTGTGTGCACGCATGTGCGTGTGTGTGTGTTTACACACCTGTGCCGTTGAGTGGGTAAGAGTTCTTAGAATATAGTACCTTAATGACGTGGCAAGGACCTCTACTAAAATGGACTTAATCTTTGCCTGATAGAAAAGAACCATTTACAGTTTATCCATACCAGAAGACAATCACCACAACTACATATTGAATGTGTATTTTCCCAATAAAAGTTGCCTCTGCAATGCTTTTACTGTTTTGGGAATTGAAATTCAGTCTTTCACTAACTTGCACTCCCACTCCCCAATAAATGCTTTCTGTTTGGGCCTTGCCCCTGGACGCTGGACGCTGGCCCC
Organism: Oncorhynchus tshawytscha; assembly: GCF_018296145.1. Taxonomy (NCBI): domain Eukaryota; kingdom Metazoa; phylum Chordata; class Actinopteri; order Salmoniformes; family Salmonidae; genus Oncorhynchus; species Oncorhynchus tshawytscha. The sequence goes on along the minus strand of NC_056448.1, from coordinate 38,984,009 downwards.
TGGCCCCTGGCCCCTGGCCCAACACTCTATATTCCCTTGCTGAACTTTCCTCTATTATGTTAAAGTTGCTACATCCATTTTCGGACATAAACATTCATGATATGACCCATTGATTCTTGAAGAATGTAACTTATAAATGCCTCTTCAGCTTAGTTCCACTGTCATACCCCATCAAAAACTCCAAAATAAGTTTGCTTTACGCCAACAAATGTAAACAAACACTGCGTAGCCTCAAAACATGGTTAACACTTTTATTTTCATATCATGGATGGCTAGTCCTTGCATCCATAGCTATGTCTATGAATTTGAGAGTGGTAACAATTTCTCCAGCCCCTGCCTCAGCTTTTTGCCAAAACAGTGGCATGGAGTGCTTTGTTATTGTTTCAACTGCTGATTGCTCCTTTAAGTGGAGCAGACATTTACTGCCTTGCACTGTGTGATCTGGACATATGTAATCATGTGACCTCATTTGTCTGATACTTGTTTATATAGCTTGATTCAATCACATGATGTGTTTATTTTGGTTAATCCTTCTGACTGTGCTTAATTGTAATTGTTTCAAATCAATAAAAGCTCATTATTTAAAACTGGATGCAAGAATGTCAACTGATTTGGATTAAGTGGATTTTGTATTGGTTTCTTCAGCCTCATTTATACCTGAGGTGCGTTTAGTTTGCTTGAACGTTTGCTACATTGTGGAACGGTTTGTACTGAAGACATGTTTCCCCAAAACCTTCTTGTACGTTTCTGAAAATACTGTGAGGTATGTGTGCTGTCATTTGGTGGGTGTGGCGAGGTGTGGCTTGAAGCAGTGAGTGACATATTTAAAGGACATTGGCCATGCTGACAGCGTTCCCCAGCCCACAACCTAATCTCTCCCCATTTTTCAACTGGTCGATCAGTACAGCACCGTTTCCATTCAATTGGACGTTCCAGAACGTAAAAACATACTAATCGCAGCTTTGGTTCTAACTTGCGTCCTTTGTCCTGATCTTGTCCACATTAATTTGTGCTCAGATTAAAAGACACATTGTGATCTGATTGTGATCAGATTTTCCTGACCACTTCTGGAGGTAGTCTGGGACCCATTGTGCTTAGATATCTTGTGTAGATGAATCTGGACAATGTGAAACCATTTAAATCATCATTATACTGCCCTCTAAAATCATTGACAAGTGGCACCATTGACTTCTGTCAAAAAATTTGTGTACACGGAGGGACCAGGAAATCTGGTCACAATGTAGACACAGTGAAAGGCACATTTAAAAGAAAATCTGTGGTGAGTTGCCAAAAGCCATAAGGTCATGTAATATATTTGAGTACCCATGCAGAATCACAACACTCATAGAAGAGTTTGTAAAATGTTCTAATTTTTTAATTGGTTCTCTTGTTCATAGCAAACATTCCCATCTAAAAAAGTACTGGTACAACAGAAATCTGGCTTTATATGTACTGCATTGGGGTTGTCTGAAAAGTACTCTGGATTGAAAAGTTGGAAGCGTGATGCTTAATTTCACGGCTATCTGCTACTTTGTCCTCTTTTTGTTTTTCTGAAAGGTGTTGTAACATTGTCTTGGAAAGAAAAGGAGAGCCTCACACTCTTGGAGCTCAGATGCAATAATTGAATAGCCAATGTTTCGACAGACAAGCTGTCTTCATGAGGGTATAATGACCAACACTGCAGGTCACTAGTTTATATCATTTGAAAGGACACACACAGGTGTCTGTACTTATGGCCGGCTGTGGCTTGATTTCATTGGTGGATTTACAGATATAAATAGAACATATAAAAAAGCATGAATAACATAATAATAATAATACATAAGATATTAGATACAATGTGGCTACATAGGCTTACAAACATTTACAATGAAAGAAACATCACAACAATCACAAGAATGGCTTCAGATCAAAGTCTACGTTGAGACCGAAGGGATCAAGGGTTTTAAAATTAAAGAACCAGGTGGCCTCTCGTTTTAACAGTAAATTGTCAGGTGTCTGACAGGAAATAAATCTTCCCTCATAACACTGTGGACCTCTGAGAACATTGGCTTGCCAAACAAAAGGTGAGCCCAGACTCATGTCTAGTAGTGTGTTGTGCCGTACATATGTGTTTGTGTGTGCATATGTGTGTGTGAAAATAAGGTAAAATACAACATATCGCATACCTCCCTCCAAACAAACACACGACACAAGTGCATTGACAAGAATGGGCACAGATGGGGCCCTTTTAGAAAGACACAAAATTAAAAGGTAGAAGAACCTGGGTGAGAAGAAAAAAAAGAGAAACATATTTCTCTTTGAGCCAACCTTCAAATATTGTACCTGAAAGAGTGAGCGAGAGAGAGCGGGAAAGAGAGAGAGTGACTCAGTAGGCAATTAAGAAGAGAGTGTCCTTTATCACTCTGTAATTGTGTCTGTGTGAACTGGAGGGAGAGAGAGAACGAGGGAGGGAGGCGAGGAAGAGGAGTAGGGGGGACGCTGTGCTGGGAGCAGGTGTTTAAGTGGCTGATGTTCCGGGGCTCTGAAAACAGCATTACCTCCGTCAGAGAGAATGGGGCCTTTTCACTGCGGCCCCCTCCCGGTCCACACAACAACATGGCCAAACAACATGGCTGCCTGAAAGGACCCACTTCAAAGTCATTAATTGGCAGTTTGACATGAAAGGGGAGGCGTGTGCCGCCATGTAATGATGTGTGTCGGAAAAAGCTCAGAAAAACTTTTGATTTTCTAAACTTCTGCACTTTTCTAAAGGCTGTAAGCAGTGAATGGACATCCTTGTCGATTTCATTACCGCTTAGTATTGGCTTTTTATTGTTGACTTTTTCAATTTGTGGAAGGTTTTTGTTGGAGTTTTTAAAACTATTTTGGAATCTTTTTCAATGTCTGTTATCATTATATATAGCTTTAAGATTCAGAATTGCTTGCTAACAGTTGGACAATATGAAGGCCATTAAAAACTCATTAGATATACACTAGCGTTCAAAAGTTTGGGGTCACTTAGAAATGTCCTTGTTTTTGAAAGAAAAGCAATTTTTTTGTCCATTAAAATAACATTAAATTGATTAGAAATACAGTGTAGACATTGTTAATGTAAATGACTATTGAAAAGGCTGAATTTTAATGGAATATCTACATAGGCGTACAATGGCACGTTGTGTTAGCTAATCCAAGTTTATAATTTTAAAACCCCTTTGCAATTATGTTAGCACAGCTGAAAACTGTTGTCCTGATTAAAGAAGCAATAAAACTGGCCTTCGGCATTTGTGGGTTCGATTACAGGCTCAAAATGGCCAGGAACAAAGACCTTTCTTCTGAAACTCATCAGTCTATTCTTGTTCTGAGAAATTAAGGCTATTCCATGCGAGAAATTGCCAAGAAACTGGAGATCTCGTACAACGCGGTGTACTACTACACAGAACAGCGCAAACTGGCTATAACCAGAATAGAAAGAGGAGTGGGAGGCCCCGGTGCACAACAGAGCAAGGGGACAAGTACGTTAGAGTGTCTAGTTTGAGAAACAGACGCCTCACAACTGGCAGCTTCATTAAATAGTACCCGCAAAACACCAGTCAATGTCAACAGTGAATGCACGATTCCGGGAGAGAGAGTGACTCAGTAGGCAATGCGTATGGCCTGCGTATGCTTTCACTGTTTTGAACAGATTAGATTATACTGACATGTATTGTAATGTTTTAAAATTGTATAAACTGCCTTAATTTTGCTGGACCCCAGGAAGAGTACCTGCTGCTTTGGCAGCAGATAATAGGGATCCATAATAAATACAAATACTTCGGGCTCCCGAGTGGCGCAGCGGTCTAAGGCACTGCATCTCAGTGCAAGAGATGTCACTACAGTCCCTGGTTTGAATCCAGGTTGAATCACATCTGGCCGTGATTGCGAGTCCCATAGAGCGGCACACAATTGGCCCAGCGTCATCTGGGTTTGGCCAGGGTAGGCTGTCATTGTAAATAAGAATTTGTTCTTAACTGACTTGCCTAACTAAATAAAGGTTAAATATGATTTTTTTCAAATACTATTTAGAATGAGCAGCCAGCTCACGTTACGAACGAACAAGTGCACCAGGGAGAACGCAGCAAGCAACTGGGGATAGCTAGCTAACATAATGGCAAAAAGCATGATGCGCTAGCCAGTTATCTTTCTTGCTGAAACAACTTCATATTTCCGAGTTAGTCAGATATTAGTTTAGAAATACTTGAAATTTGCATGGGAGCTAACTATCTAGCAAGCTACCAGCTAAGCTGCTTTTCAAAGGTAAATAACTGGTTGATTTGACTAAAAATCTACCAAACTATGTCTCAATGTTTCTCAGAATTACTGTAGCTGGCTTTGTGATACACTGGGTTTTAATTAAGTTTTAGCCCCAACAACATGTCGCCCTGTCACCTACAGAAGAACCTGATGAACAACATGAGAGGAAACAATTACATTTCCCATGCTTTTGCACAGAGCTGCTGCTGCTGCTGGCAGTCACTGAGGGGCAGAGTAGTCAGTAACTGAACAGCTTGTTTTGAACAATATATTTTTAACAGGAAAATGTACACATTTACCATACTTTTAGAAGCATTTAAAACATATACAGTACCAGTCAAAAGTGTGGACACTCCTACTCATTCAAGAGTTTTTCTTTATTTTTACTATTTTCTACATTGTAGAATAATAGTGGTCAAGGCATTCTATTAAAACAGCTTCACCTGGCATGCTTTTCTAACCGTCTTGAAGGAGATCCCACATACGCTCAGTACCTGTTGGTTGCTTTTCCTTCACTCTGCAGTCTGACTCATCACAAACCATCTCAAATGAGTTGAGGTCAGGTGATTGTGGAGGCCAGGTCATCTGATGCAGCACTCCATCACCCTCCTTCTTGGTCAAATAGCCCTTACACAGCCTGGAGTTGTGTTGGGTCATTGTCCTGTTGAAAAACAAATTATAGTCCCACTAAGCCCAAACCAGATGGGATGGCGTATCGCTGTAGAATGCTGTGGTAGCCATGCTGGTTAAGTGTGCCTTAAATTCTAAATAAATCACTGACAGTGTCACCAGCAAAGCAGCCCCACACCATCACACCTCTTCCTCCATGTTTCACGGTAAGAAGCACACATGCAGAGATCATTAGTTCACCTACTCTGCATCTCACAAAGACACGGCGGTTGGAACCCAAAATCTCACATTTGGACTCATAAGAACAAAGGACAGATTTCTACCGGTCTAATGTCCATTGCTCGTGTTTCTTGGTCCAAGCAAGCCTCTCCTTCTTATTGGTGTCCTCTATTAGTGGTTTCTTTGCAGCAATTCAACCATGAAGGCCTGATTCACGCAGTCTCCTCTGAACAGTTGATGTTGAGATGTGTCTATTACTTGAACTCTGTGAAGCATTTATTTGGGCTGCAATTTCTGTGGCTGATAACTCTAATGAACTCATCCTCTGCAGCAGAGGTAACTTTGGGTTTTCCTTTCCTGTGTCGGTCCACATGAGAGCCAGTTTCATCATATGGCTTGATGGTTTTTGCGACTGCATTTGAAGAAAGTTTCAAAGTTCTTGAAAGATCTTGTCTTAAAATAATGATGGATTGTCATTTCTATTTGCTTATTTGAGCTGTTCTTGTCATAATATGGATTGGTCTTTAACCAAATAGGCCTATATTCTGTATACCACCCCTACCTTGTCACAAGGAAACTGATTGGCTCAAACGCATTAAGAAGGAAATAAATTCCACAAATTAACTTTTAACCAGGCATACCTGTTAAGTATGTGACTAACTCATGGAGTGTGACTAACTCATGGAGCTGGTTGAGAGAATGCCAACAGTGTGCAAAGCTGTCATCAAGGCAAAGGTTGGCCACTTTGAAGAGTCCCAAATCCCAAAAATATTTTGATTTGTTTAACACTTTTTTTGATTACTACATGATTCTATATGTTATTTCATAGTTTTTACAATGTAGAAAATAGTAAAAATAAATATATATATATTCAGTTGAAGTAAGAAGTTTACATACACCTTAGACAAATACATTTAAACTCAGTTTTTCACAATTCCTGACATTCAATCCTAGTAAAAATTCCCTGTCTTAGGTCAGTTAGGATCGCCACTTTATTTTAAGAATGTGAAATGTCAGAATAATAGTAAAGAGAATGATTTATTTCAGCTTTTATTTCTTTCATCACATTCCCAGTGGGTCAGAAGTTTACATACACTCAATTAGTATTTGGTGGCATTGCCTTTAAATTGGGTCAAACATTTCAGGTAGCCTTCCACAAGATTCCCACAATAAGTTGGGTGAATTTTGGCCCATTCCTCTTGACAGAGCTGGTGTAACGGAGTCAGGTTTGTAGGCCTCCTTGTTCGCACACGCTTTTTCAGTTCTGTCCACACATTTTCTCTAGAATTGAGGTCAGGGCTTTGTGATGGCCACTCCAATACCTTGACCTTGTTGTTCTTAAGCCATTTTGCCACAACTTTGGAAGTATGCTTGAAAAAGTATTTAGTCAGCCACCAATTGTGCAAGTTCTCCCACTTAAGAAGATGAGAGAGGCCTGTAATTTTCATCTTAGGTACACTTCAACTATGACAGACAAAATGAGAAAAAAAATCCAGAAAATCACATTGTAGGATTTTTAATGAATTTATTTGAAAATTATGGTGGAAAATAAGTATTTGGTCACCTACAAACAAGCAAGATTTCTGGCTCTCACAGACCTGTAACTTCTTCTTTAAGAGGCTCCTCTGTCTTCCACTCGTTACCTGTATTAATGGCACCTGTTTGAACTTGTTATCAGTATAAAAGACACCTGTTCACAACCTCAAACAGTCACACTCCAAACTCCACTATTGCCAAGACCAAAGAGCTGTCAAAGGAAACCAGAAACAAAATTGTAGACCTGCACCAGGCTGGGAAGACTGAATCTGCAATAGGTAAGCAGCTTGGTTTGAAGAAATCAACTGTGGGAGCAATTATTAGGAAATGGAAGACATACAAGACCACTGATAATCTCCCCTGGGGCTCCACGCAAGATCTCAACCCGTGGGGTCAAAATGACCACAAGAACGGTGAGCAAAAATCCCAGAACCACACGGGGGGACCTAGTGAATGACCTGCAGAGAGCTGGGACCAAAGTAACAAAGCCTACCATCAGTAACACACTACGCCGCCAGGGACAGTGTGAGACGTGTCCTCCTGCTTAAGCCAGTACATGTCCAGGCCCGTCTGAAGTTTGCTAGGGAGCATTTGGATGATCCAGAAAAAGATTGGGAGAATGTCAGATGAAACCAAAATATAACTTTTTGGTAAAAACTCAACTAGTCGTGTTTGGAGGACAAAGAATGCTGAGTTGCATCTTAAGAACACCATACCTACTGTGAAGCATGGGGGTGGAAACATCATGCTTTTCTGCAAAGGGACCAGGACGACTGATCCGTGTAAAGGAAAGAATGAATGGGGCCATGTATCGTGAGATTTTGAGGGAAAACCTCCTTCCATCAGCAAGGGCATTGAAGATGAAACGTGGCTGGGTCTTTCAGCATGACAATGATCCCAAACACACCGCCCGGGCAACGAAGGAGTGGCTTCATAAGAAGCATTTCAAGGTCCTGGAGTGGCCTAGCCAGTTGCCAACAAAGGGTATAAAACAAAGTATTGAGATAAACTTTTGTTATTAACCAAATACTTATTTTCCACCATAATTTGCAAATAAATTCATAAAAAATCCTACAATGTGATTTTCTGGATTTTTTTTCTCATTTTGTCTGTCATAGTTGAAGTGTACCTATGATGAAAATTACAGGCCTCTCTCATCTTTTTAAGTGGGAGAACTTGCACAATTGGTGGTTGACTAAATACTTTTTGCCCCACTGTATATATATATATATATATATATATATATATATATATATATATATTTTTTTTTTAAGTGGGAAGCCACCCCTAACTCTCTAATGGGCAGGCCGTCACTGCTTTAAAACTGAAAATAACCATTCAGTAGAGCAGTGAATGCCTAAAACTGTAAAAGGTGAGAGGTCTACATTAGTTTTGGGGTCGGGAGAGGTGAGGGTGGGATCTCTTTGGTTTTGATGAATCTTTGTTTAGCCCTAATTTCTGAAACCAGCAGGGTCGTATTCATTAGGAAACAGACTTAATTCCCAAACAGGTGTAAACTTTGTTTTAGTGCATATGCTTAGTAAATCTATACCTAAACACTGAATAGATCAAATTGGACAAGCACGCTAGTCAAGAGATAAGGACATTTTGGATAAGACCATTTGGAAACTGTTCAATTGAGTAATTCAATGCTGTATGTGGGTACAGTAATGGAAGGAGAGAAAAGAGAGAGGATCAGGGAGAATGAGAAGAGGGTTATGAGAAAAGATCGCCTTGACACACTTCCTGGATTAAGCCCGAACATGATAACCCTTTTCCATCCTAGGCCGCGATCCCTCCGACGACACCTAAATCCTCCTCTTCACCCACTCCCAGTTCATTACGTAAATCAGTGTAATTCTTTAGACATGTTTTGATTCAGGGGGATGTAGTTTATCCCGCGCCCCTCGCCTTTCTTTTTAAACGACCTCGCCCTCCAGCTGGCACCAGGTTGGCATGGGTCCCATCCCCAGGCAAAACATGGCGCAGGTAACTACAACGGCGCTGATGTTGGCTTGAGTCTCCAATTAGTCCACATCACTGACCCTACCACCTTACAATGCATTGCTGTGGCAATGCTTTAATCATTGTAACTTACTGCTAAACCGAAACAGGGGTTGAATTAAATGAAAAAGTAGAAATGTGTCTGGGGCTCTTTTGAAACACTCTGATGCTATCTAAATGTTAACTTTTCAAAGATTGGTTGTCTAGAATAAAAAAGACCCTGACATTCATAGTTTGTTCAAATACAGTAATGTTTACTGTCAATAGTTTTTTGTAGGAAGTGGGGGGGAAACAAATCATGAAGGTATACCAATCCCAATCATTCAGACAAGGGTTTGACTGAAACGGCTAATTTGAACAAGTGTGTGATCCAGGTATTCTACTTGAAGCTACTTGAAATGTGTGCTCAAGATGACTGTAGCTGTAGGATCAATGTTCTGTCCTACCAATGCACTCAAAACTCACAATGGAGGGGCCTCCTGAGTGGAGCAGTAGTCTAAGACACTGCATCGTAGTGCTTGAGGTGTCACTACAGACCCTGGTTCGATCCCAGGCTGTGTTGCGATCGGGAGGCTGCGCACAATTGGCCCAGCGTCATCTGGGTTAAGGGAGCCTTTGGCTGGCCGGGATGTTCTTGTCCCATTGTGCTCTAGTGACTACTTGTGGTGGGCCGGGTGCATGCATGCTGACTTTGGTCACCAGTTGTACGGTATTTCCTCCGACACATTGGTGTAGGGTCATGTTTCGGGGGACACATGGGTCTCGACTTTCGCCTCTCTTGAGTCCGTACAGGAGTTGCAGCGATGGGACAAGACTGTAACTACCAATTGGATATCACAAAAATGGTCCTTTGGTGTGGGTGTCGATAAGGACACTGTGACCTTGCAGAGACAGGCTGACTCACCATTGTCGTTGGGGAACTGTACCCTCCCATGGTCCGGTTCTAATGTCTGCCCTTGTAGTCCCCACACTCATGATATTTCGAGACCTGAAAGAGATGATGCAGGATAACCCTGAGAGGCTACGAAGCCCAGGACCAATTACCATGACGATGGAAAACACACAGTCTCTCTGCTTGAGGTGCTCTAACAGGAAATGAAGAGGGACAGTATGTTTATTACTGATAGATTTGAGCCACGCTTGGTGAAGTTTAAGCCTGGGCGAGTTGATAATTGATGTTTGTTTGACAGTTTCCCTCCATATTTTCTCTTTTAGTTCATGTGGCCTTATGATCCTATCTGTTTTATCTGTGGAACTCGTCTATGAGTGTCTCTCTCCAACACCCACAAAGGTTATCCCAATCAAGCCTTTTTGAATGACACCAACAACCGTTGATGATGACAATGTTTTATTGTCACATAAATAAAAGCATCAGGTGCAGTGATGTGTTGTTTTACAGGGTCGGCTATAGTAGTGTGGCACTCCTGGAGCCTTGGTGCCTTGTCAAGGACACATCGACAGATTTCTCACTTTGGATATTCGAAGCAGTGACCTTTCGGTTGGAGGGATGAAAGCTCTAACTGCTAGGCTACCTGCCTCCCTGCTTTTGTGTGTGGACAGACTGGCTTGTCTGAACCACTTCCAAGCTCTGTCTCCATTTACCACAAAGACCCCAGCACCACTGACCCCATCCCTGAGGTGATTCCACAGTACCATCCTCAAGTCCTCCCCGAGATCCCTTCATCCAAGACACTTTTCACCCACCCTCCCTTTTTTTTGATTCCTCCTCTGATTCTGCAGTAAATCTGAATTAACGAGCACCCTGTCTGGGGTCATCTCTGGGCCAGGTCATGTTGGCTAATTAAACAAGGAGAAAGGAGAAAGGAGAGAGGATAGGTGGGTGCATAGACGGGGGGGGAGTCTGCACAGGAAGTCTGTGTATAGCACCTGATTTATGCATAATCGCGGGGGATAGGAGGCCAGGGGGCCACCGGTAGACAGAGAGCAGCCCAGCTGTGACCTGTCCTCCCAGATCCAATTGGGGAGGGTTGGTAGAGGAGGAGGGAGGGGGAGGGAGGGAGGGAGGGAGGGAGGGAGGGAGGGAGGGGAGGGAGGGAGGGAGGGAGGGAGGGAGGGAGGGAGGGAGGGAGGGAGGGAGGGAGGGAGGTAGACAAGACTCCCCCGTATTCCCATTCTGTACACAACAGTCCTCTCTTTTCTATTTGTAGAATGGATAGAGAATGTTCTACAATCAACAAGTTTTCTTGGCACAATGGAACAAAAAATATATATATATATTGTGTGTTGACATTATGTCATCACTGGAGACACATTTCACAAATGCTATTCAGGAAAAACGATTGCTTATTTTGTTATTTTGGGCCAGACAAGTACAGGCCATACAGACAAAAAAGACGGACAGACACATACAGTCAACTACAAAATTATTTGCACCCTTGATAAAGATAAATAAGACAAATACTGAGCTTTATTATATGATATTTTTATTTATTTATTATTATATCATTTTATAGCCAACAACCTGGTTGCCTTTGCCAGGAGGCTGAAACTTTGCCACAAGTGGATCTTCCAGCAAGACCACCCCAAGCGCACTGTCACGCCCTGACCTTAGAGAGCCTTTTTATGTCTCTATTTGGTTTGGTCAGGGTGTGATTTGGGGAGGGCATTCTATGTTTTTGTTTTCTATGATTTTGTATTTCTATGTTTTGGCCGGGTATGGTTCTTAATCAGGGACAGCTGTCTATCGTTGTCTCTGATTGGGAAACAAACTTAGGCAGCCCTTTTTCCCACCTGTCTTTGTGGGTAGTTAACTTTGTTTGTGGCACTTAGCCCTTATGCTTCACGGTTGTTTTTGCATTGTTTATTGTTTTTGTCGGCGTCATCCTAATAAAAATAAATATGTACGCTCACCACGCTGCGCTTTGGTCTTCTTCTTCAGACGCCCGTGACAGAACTTCCCACCACAAACGGGATCCTGGAGGTGGGAGGAGATCCTGTCCGGAAAGGATCGCCTGCCGTGGGAGCAGGTGGAAGCAGAGAGGAAGGCAAAGGCAGCTGGTAAAGGGGCCCAGTGTTATGAGGGAACACGGCTAGCAAGGAAGCCCGAGAGGCAGGAAACATGGGGAGTTTGGCTGAGTCAGGTTGGAGACCTGAGCCAACTCCCCGTGCTTACCGTGGCGAGCGTCGTACTGGTCAGGCACCCTGTTATGCGGTGGAGCGCACGGTGTCTCCAGTGTGCATTCACAGCCCGGTGCGCTACATCCCAGCTCCCCGCATCTGCCGGGCTAGGGTTAGCATCCAGCCAGGACGGATGGTGCTGGCTCAGCGGGCCTGGTCTCCAGTGTGTCTCTTTGGCCCAGGATATCCTGCAACGGCTCTGCGCACGGTGTCTCCGGTACGTCTGCACAGCCCAGTGCATCCTGTGCCAGCGCCCCACATTTGCAGGGCGAAGATAACCACCCAGCCAGGACGGGTTGTGCAGGCTCTAAGCTCGAGACCTCCAGTGTGCCTCCACGGCCCAGTGTGTCCGGGGCTTCTGCCAAGGACAAAGCCTCTTGTATGTCTCCCCAGCCTGGTGAGTCCTGTGCCTGCGCCCAGAACTAAGCCTCCTGTGTGTCTCTCCAGTCTGGTGAGTCCTGTGCCTGCTCACAGAGCCAGGCCTCCTGTGTGTCTCTCCCCTCCGGTGATGATCCATGGCACGAAGCCTCCAGGGATGATCCATGGCATGAAGCCTCCAGTGATGATCCATGGCACGAAGCCTCCAGTGATGATCCATGGCATGAAGCCTCCAGTGATGATCCATGGCAAGAAGCCTCCAGTGATGATCCATGGCACGAAGCCTCCAGTGATGATCCATGGCACTAAGCCTCCAGTGATGATCCATGGCAAGAAGCCTCCAGTGATGATCCATGGCACGAAGCCTCCAGTGATGATCCATGGCACGAAGCCTCCAGTGAGGAGTCATGGCACGAAGCCTCCAACGACGGCCTCCAGTCCGGATTCTCCAGCGACGGCGTCCAGTCTGGAGCCTCCAGCGACGGTCTCCAGTCCGGGGCCCGCAACGAGGGTGGGGTACTGTCACACCCTGACCTTAGAGAGCCTTTTTATGTCTCTATTTGGTTTGGTCAGGGTGTGATTTAGGGTGGGCATTCTATGTTTTAGTTTTCTATGATTTTGTATTTCTATGTTTTAGCCGGGTATGGTTCTCAATCAGGGACAGCTGTCTATCATTGTCTCTGATTGGGAACCATTCTTAGGCAGCCCTTTTTCCCACCTGTCTTTGTGGGTAGTTAACTTTGTTTGTGGCACTTAGCCCTTATTAAGCTTCACGTTTGTTTTTGTATTGTTAATTGTTTTTGTCGGCGTAATCCTAATAAAAAGGAATATGTACGCTCACCACGCTGCGCTTTGGTCCTCTTCTTCAGAAGCCCGTGACACACACATCAAAATCCACAAAGAAATAGGACCCGTCAATAAGCGCAGAACGAAGGATATCAAGGATCTGGAAAGATTCTGTAAGAAGAAATTATCTAAGATCCATCCCAACGTGTTCTCCAGTCTCATAAAACATTATAGATCCATCCCAACGTGTTCTCCAGTCTCATAAAATATTATAGATCCATCCCAATGTGTTCTCCAGTCTCATAAAACATTATAGATCCATCCCAACGTGTTCTCCAGTCTCATAAAACATTATAGATCCATCCCAACGTGTTCTCCAGTCTCATAAAACATTATAGAAAACATCTCAGTGCCATTATCATTGTAAGGGAGGTTGCACAAAGTACTGAAAACAGGTGTCAATAATTTTGACAACTATCCATTTGAGAATTTTTTGTATTACTTGTTAAACAAAATCACTTTCTCTGAGCAATTGTATTCGTATAAAATAATATAATTTTCAAATTTTCAGAGCATACAATATGTTGCAGTATTTGTATTATTTATTTTATAGTATTTTTTGCTCATCTTTATCAAAGGTACCAATAATTTTGGAGATGACTGTATACACTAAACACACACACACACACACACACACTCGCACACACACACACACGCACACACACACACCCTGTCCATCTGTCCAGACTCTCACAGCAGAGAGAGGGGAAAACTCCCCTTCCCCTTGGAAAAGGGAGATGTTTCCTCCTTTTCTCACTCAGTATGGAGAGAACAGAGCAACACATCCTGGTCTCAGAGCGTTATTCTGAATGGAAATTCGAGAAACATTATTTAGTATGACGTTACATTTGTCGATGTCTATCACCCATTTCATATGATATGTTACAAATTACAATACATGTTATGAATTTGCAAACGTATGATATGTTATGAATTCTAGCTCTAGCTGGCTAACGTTAGGTAGGCTAGGGGTTAAGGTTAGAGTTAAGTTTAGGAGTTAGGTTAAAGGGTTTAGGTTAGGTTTAGGGGAAGGGTTAGCTAAATGGTTAAAGCTAGGGTTAGGGGAAGGATTAGCTAATATGCGAAGTAGTTGCAAAGTAGCTAAAAAAGTAGTAAGAAGTTGCTAATTAGCTGAAATGCTGAAGTTGTCCGTGATGACATTCAAACTCACAAGCTTTGGGTTGCTAGATGTTCATGTTATATGACCACCTATCCTCCCCGACCAACCACCCTACTTTCCTTTTTTGCCTTAAGTAACCATCTGTCTGTCATCTGTATGTAATCATACCGAACGTAATACTAATTTGAGTGTCCCAGGTTTACGTTTACTATGTTACGTCTAGTCTTTGAGACCAGGCTGAGCAACAGGATGTGTCACTGGGATCACAGTAAACCTCAAAACACTGACTCTACTGTGTGGTCTCTGTTAAGACGTGGTGTCATTTTTATATTCAATTGACATTCTATTGGTAACGATGGGGCAAACAATGGCAGTGACTTCACAATGCATTTATCACCCACATTCATTAACGTGGGTACGCACTCACACACACACATTGAAGTAAAAGAGAAGTTGAGAAGTAAAACATTTTAATATATAGACTCCCACAGCCACACACACACACACACACACACACACACACACACACACACACACACACACACACACACACACACACACACACACACACACACACACACACACACACACACACACACACACACACACACACACACACACACACACCGTTTCTCTTGTACACACAGACCCCTACCACCTAGTTGAAAGAACTCTTGGCCTTGCTGTCTTTCTTTCCTAACCTTGTGCATTTTGTCTGTAATTATCTATCAAGTATCTATATAAATACTATGCTGTGCTGTGCAGCCTTAAGGTGAAGTGCAAGGGGAATGGTTGTCTTTGTTAGTTTGTAAATTGTTGAACACTATATGCACCTGGAGTTTTTCCACATACAAGGCCACAAAGAGCAAATCAAATTTTCCATTAAAATGATTGTGGGTGAAATAAGTTCTTAACTGTGTTTTTTTACTAACTATTTTCTGTCCTGTTACATCTGGAAAATTATTATTACGTTTGGTACTATATTCACAAGTATGTGGTACATTTTCTCAACTTTAAGTGCGAAACTCCAAAATGGTCACACTTGTAGCACAGCCAGTACTTCATTCAAAACCTATCATTGTGTATTCATTTGGATTGTAAACATCTCTCATAACACAACCATTGATTCAAAATACAAAACATAGAACATAGGTTGAATCACCAAAGCAAAACCTATTTTCAATTTAGTATTCCTAACAACCTGTTAATCCAAAAGCAAATAATGCTAGATACAGTGTGTGTTTCAAATGGCCCTTAGAAGTGTTGAAAGTAATATGCTACAGTTCTGAAACAGTATATTACAGCAGATTACAGTATATTACGGCAGATTACACTAAATTACAGTAGATTACAGTTTTCACATTAGGTAATACAGCAGATTACACTAAATTACAGTAGATTACAGTTTTCACATTAGGTAATACAGCAGATTACACTAAATTACAGTAGATTACAGTTTTCACTAGGTAATACAGCAGATTACACTAAATTACAGTAGATTACAGTTTTCACATTAGGTAATACGTTTACATTACCCAACAAAATGTCCATAATATCTATCCAAAGTGTAATCAAAAGTGTGATCAATCATTTTATTTTTCAGATATAATTGCAATATAGGTGTCCTGTCTGCAATCAAATTGGGGCGGCAGGGTAGCCTAGTGGTTAGAGCATTGTACTAGTAACTGAAAGGTTGCAAGTTCAAATCCCTGAGCTGACAAGGTACAAATCTGTCGTTCTGCCCCTGAACAGGCAGTTAACCCACTGTTCCTAGGCCATTATTGAAAATAAGAATTTGTTCTTAACTGACTTACTTAGTAAAATTTAAAAATGTAATAATTTCAATGAAACAAAATTAATTAAAATAAAACATTACATTTAGCACGCATTAATTTGCACCAAGCCTGTCTTGAGCATTTGGCCATAAATTCTCATCCACATTACAGTGAATGTCCTCATTGTTCATGTGTCACAGGAAACAGCTTTTGGCACGGCGAATGCAAGCTTGACATTGGTCTGTATTGATGTTGTCACATGCCTCATCCATGGTCAGAAGGAGGGTGGCACGCTCATGGGGATGGCGATCGTGGCCATAAATTCTCATCCACATTACAGTGAATGTCCTCATTGTTCATGTGTCACAGGAAACAGCTTTTGGCACGGCGAATGCAAGCTTGACATTGGTCTGTATTGATGTTGTCACATGCCTCATCCATGGTCAGAAGGAGGGTGGCTTTTGGCACTTTTGGTACACCTTCTACCTCCGTGCTGAAAAGATTCCTCAATAGGGTTGAGGAAAGGAGAGTATGGGGGCAGGTATAGGTTCACGAATCAGGGATGGGCCCGAAACCATGCCTGAACCACCTCTGCATGGTGGAACCTGACATTGTCCCACACAATGACATAGGTGACCCCTTCACCTTGACAGGGCTGCTCAATTTCATTGAGAAAGACATTGAGGTGTGCAGCGTTGTAGGATCCAAATAATGACCTACGTCCTACCACACCATCTTCAGAGATAGCTGAGCACATGTTTGTCCAGGCACTTGGACGGTTGTCCGTTGGCCGATGAGGTTCCGCCCAAGGCGTCAAGTTTTGGCCAGGTTGAAGCCTGTTTCATTAACAAAGATATACTTGTGATGGTTCACAGCAGCATCCAGCACCATAACTCTCTAAACATATATTTGGGTTAGTTATTTTTACAGTATAGTTCCAATATGATATTGTGAAGTAGCATGTGCATCAAATTGTAACCATTATACAGTATATAGTGCTGTACCTGAACATACTCAGCCCGCAGTTGTTTCCCCCAATCGTTGTTTAACTCAAAAGGCACCAGGTAAATATGTTTCATAGATAGCTGGTGCCTCTTCAAAAGGTGTGTGAATGTTGGTAGGCTGATGGATGCCACATTGGCAAAGGTGTCATCGTTCTCCTCAATGGCCTGCTTTATTTCGGACAGCCGTATTCCTGGCCCTCACCATTTCCACCACGGCCCACTCCTGCTGGTCGGTCAGCACACAGCCATGGCCACCACCATGGGGTCTTCTGTCAATTCTGAGGGTAGAACAGAGTATACTGTCAACATATCATCCTATAATAATTCTGAAACATGTTTTGTGAATTGACGTGCATTACAATAAATTGTGTAATTTACTGTAAATGTAATGGTAAAGCATAGTGCATATCCTGCAGACTTACAGGTTTTCTTTGCGAAGTGTTCTCATGATCGAATTAACAGTTGATCTTATCAGTCTCTGACATGTTTTTTTGTTTGGGGGTGGAGCTATATTTTGGTTCCAAGATGGCGTAGCAGTTAGGCGTCCTTTGTCCTCGTCTTGTCCCGTGTATATATATTTTATATCTTTTTATCTTTTTCTTCGCATATCTTTTTCTATATTTTTTCTAAAACCTCAACTTCAAAACACTCTCCTGCAACCCGCCTCACCAAATGTGGTGGGGATCTGTTTTTTTCAAAAATATTATTCACTTCGTATCTGAAATCCACAACAGAAGCTAGCCAGAAGTTAGCCAGCTTACTAGCTAACGTTAGTATTCAGCTAACCACAGCTAGTGGTCATCAGCTATCCTTTAGCTCGGAAAGCTATCACCAACTCAGACCAGAGCATACCGGACCTATTTTCTCTCCATATCCCCGGATTTCTATCGCAAGTTCTGGACATCGGGCCTTCGCGACTGGAATACCGACGCTATCTGCCCAAGGGAGTTATTGTTCAATTTAAATGTTTGAATATGAAATTATTTGTGATGGGATAAAATGTGATTTTAGCTTCTAAAACGTGAGATTTGGGTTTTCATGAGTGAATTAGGCCCGACTCAGTGGCCCGCCCACGTGAAGAGACATAGGTTGTAAACTATGAAACACACCCCTTTTCTCCCTTCCTATATAAAGCCTTGACGACAATATAACCTCCTGTTCTGAGGATGTGAGGACGACGGTCCGATGTCAGAATGGTTCAGATAATAGCTACAGAATGAAGCCAACATCAGCATGAGCTTTGGTTGCGAATGGTATGAACTTTGAACTCTTATTCACTACAGAAGTGATACCTCCTAGCCGTTGAGTTAGCAACAGCAGCTGCAAATGCAGGTTAGGAAGGAACAGACAGAGTATCCCGTCTACCACACAACGACATTACTACAACGTATCCAATTGACCACCAGAGACATTCTTCAAAGGACAAAGGACTCGGTTTGGCAACACGGCCTTCCATCTACCACCAACCTACCGAAGCGCAGCTCAGAGTAAATATTTATTGCATTTTCCTTTCCAAATGGGCGGTAATTTAGAATGCATAAGATACTGTATTTACGATAGCACAGCTTTGCCCTTTGTTCCACAGTCTTCCCGCTCTTTCACTCAAACCCAGCCCCTTTTCTTTTGTGTAACAAGTTGTCATATCTGTTCCGCCCGCTAGGGACGTTTTCCTTTATGACGTAATTTGTAATCAAGTTATGATTAATTATGTGTATGTGTAATTCTGTGTGATTAGTTAGGTATTTAGTAAATAAATAATTAAACCCAATTTCGTATTGCTGATTCAACTTGCTAGCCAGGGTTTGTGAAGATAACCAAGAATTTACAACTTTCAGATGAGACTGAATTAAGGTGAAGATTAATATTGACTGCTATTGATGTAAAAAATTACTAGGTCTTTAAGAGTTTATTCGGAGGATAACTGCTCTATAAATATTATTTTGTGGTGCCCCGACTCTCTAGTTAATTACATTTACATGATTAGCTCAATCAGGTAATATTAATTTACAGAGAAATTATTTTATAGAATAGCATGTCATATCACTTAATCCGGCATAGCCAAAGACACGATAACCCTTATGATCACTCGGCTAAGCATGCCTCTCCTTAATGTCAATATGCCTTGTCCATTGCTGTTCTGGGTAGTGTTTATTGGCTTATTTCACTGTAGAGCCTCTAGCCCTGCTCATTATACCTTATCCAACCCTTCAGTTCCACGATCCACACATGCAATGACATCACCTGGTTTCAATGATGTTTCTAGAGACAACATCTCTTTCATCATCGCTCAATCTACTGTATTCACATCCTACCATACCTTTGTCTGTACATTATACCTTGAAGCTATTTTATCGCCTCCCCCGAAACATGCTCCCTTTACTCTCTGTTCCGGACGTCCTAGACGTCCAATTCTCATAGCTTTTAGCAGTACCCATATCCTACTCCTCCTCTGTTCCTCTGGCAATGTAGAGGTGAATCCAGGCCCTAAAACCTAGTGCCTAGCACTACTCCTATTCCCCAGGCGCTCTCTTTTGATGACTTCTGTAACTGTAAAAGCCTTGGTTTCATGCATGTTAACATTAGAAGCATCCTCCCTAAGTTTGTTTTATTCACTGCTTTAGCACACTCTGCCAACCTGGATGTCTTAGCGGTGTCTGAATCCTGGCTTAGGAAGACCACCAATAACTCTGAAATCTCCACCCCTAACTACAACATTTTCAGACAAGATAGAACGGCCAAAGGGGGTGGTGTTGCAAACCACTGCAGAGATAGCCTGCAGAGTTCTGTCCTACTATCCAGGTCTGTACCCAAACAATTTGACCTTCTACTTTTAAAAATCCACCTCTCTAAAAACAAGTCTCTCACCATTGCCGCCTGCTATAGACCACCCTCTGCCCCTTGCTGCGCTCTGGATAGCATATGTGAACTGATTGCCCCCCATCTATCTTCAGAGCGCATGCTGCTAGGTGACCTAAACTGTGACATGCTTAAAACCCCGGCCATCCTACAATCTAAACTTGATGCCCTCAATCTCACACAAATTATCAATGAACCTACCAGGTACAACCCCAAAGCCGTAAACACGGCACCCTCATAGATATCATCCTAACCAACTTGCCCTCTAAATACACCTCTGCTGTTTTCAACCAAGATCACAGCGATCACTGCCTCATTGCCTGCATCTGTAATGGGTCTGTAATGGGTCAATTTGTCAAACGACCTCCACTCATCACTATCAAACGCTCCCTGAAACACTTCAGCAAGCAGGCCTTTCAAATCGACCCGGCACGGGTATCCTGAAAGGATATTGACCTCATCCCGTCAGTAGAGAATGCCTGGTTATTCTTTAAAAATGCCTTCCTCACCATCTTAAAACCTCTTGATGCTACCCATCCCGGATCCGGGATCGTGACTACAGCTCAAGCTCATTAGCATAACGCAAAATGCGAAAAAATATTCTTAGAAATATTTAACCTCCACACCTACAC
This sequence comes from Oncorhynchus tshawytscha, assembly GCF_018296145.1. NCBI lineage: Eukaryota > Metazoa > Chordata > Actinopteri > Salmoniformes > Salmonidae > Oncorhynchus > Oncorhynchus tshawytscha. Next base: position 38,963,599 of record NC_056448.1, on the reverse strand, counting down.
AAGTCCAATAGCTCAAATGAAAGATAAACACCTTGTTCATCTACCCAGCAAGTCAGATTTCTAAAATGTTTTACGGCGAAAACATAGCACACATTTATATTAGACCACCACCGAAACAAAAGGCAAGCGGCGGCCATTTTGTCCCAGAAAATATAAAATTTAAAAGTAGGATTAAAAATAAATAATTCACTAACCTTTTGAAAATCTTCATCAGATGACAGTAATATTACATGTTACACAGTACATTTTTTTTTTTTCAATAATATGCCATTAATATCCATAAATCTCTGTTTACAATGACGACATTTCAAAAATGCTACTCAAAATGTCCGGAGAAATTATGATAGCTCCGACAGATAACATCAGATAACAAGCAATAAACATGACTAAATATACATGTTCTACATATAGTTACAAAGATACACTTCTTCTTAATACAACCGCTGTGTTACATTTATTTTTAACGTTACAGAATTCGTTCACTAGTCTATGCTATGAGTCGGCGCTCAGATATTAGCAGTGTCTCCTCTACGTTTGGAGTCCACAGAAACCCAAAATAACCACATAAATATTCCCTTACCTTTGATGTTCTTCGATCAGAAGACGTAGAAGGAGTCATACTTACCCAATACATCGTTTGGTTTCAAGTTGTGCGTCTTTGTATTAGCATATGCTAACAGCTTCAGCTGAAATGCACCCAAAATAACTTCTGCTCCTTCTGGTCCCGCACTCTTGCACATCAAATCTTCAAAATTACATATTATATGTTGACTAAACTGGTCAAACTAAGTGCAGAATCGAGCAAAATGATGTTTTTATCATGTAAAACAATGATCATCGCGAACAAACGAACCGGCTTCAACTGGTGTCTATTGGAAAAGAACGTTCCCCAAATCGGCCGCGCGCAATAGAGTGCATGTATGTGAGAGTGAACCGGGCATTTTCGCCCGCCAAAGGATGAGGGAGCACGAAATTCAAACAATGAACGTGCCAATTGAAAGCAGACATCGCGCTGAACAAATACATACTGTTCCCAGATCGGTAGCTGCCTGGGAAGGGTGGGGGCGATGACGTCAAAGTTGACCCAACTTTTCTCTTGACAAGAGAGAGTTTGGGAGAAAGGCTGCCCTGAGAGTTCTGCTTTACATACAGACATAATTTAAACGGTTTTAGAAACTTTAGAGTGTTTTCTATTCAATAATTATTATTATATGCATATATTAGCAATTTTGGAAAAAAATATTTTCAGTTTACTATGGGCACGCACTTCCTCCAACGGGGGCAGTATTGAGCCATAAGCTCAAGAGGTTAAATAAGCATGCCCCATTCAAGAAATTTAGAACCAGGAACAGATATAGCCCGTGGTTCTCTCCAGACCTGACTGCCCTTAACAAACACAAAAACATCCTGTGGCGTTCTGCATTAGCATCGAACAGCCCCTGTAAAATGCAACCTTTCAGGGAAGTTAGAAACCATTATACACAGGCAGTTAGAAAAGCCAAGGCTAGCTTTTTCAAGCAGACATTTGCTTCCTGCTACGGAAATTCAAAAAAGTTCTGGGACATTGTAAAGTCCATGGAGAATAAGAGCATCTCCTCTCAGCTGTTCACTGCACTGAGGATAGGAAACTTTGTCACCACCGATAAATCCACTATAATTGAGAATTTCAATAAGCATTTATCTACGCCTGGCCATGCTTTCCACCTGGCTACCCCTACCCCGGTCAACAGCACTGCACCCCCCACAGCAACTCGCCCAAACCTCCCCATTTCTCCTTCTCCCAAATCCAGTCAGCTGATGTTATGAAAGAGCTGCAATATCTGGACCCCCACAAATCAACCAGGCTTGACAATCTGGACACTTTCTTTCTAAAATTATCTGCCGAAATTGTTGCAACCCCTATTACTAGCCTGTTCAACCTCTCTTTTGTGTCGTCTGAGATTCCCAAAGATGGGAAAGCTGCCGCGGTCATCCCCCTCTTCAAAGAGGGGGACACTCTTGACCCAAACTGCTACAGACCGATATCTATCCTACCCTGCCTTTCTGAGGTCTTCGAAAGCCAAGTTAACAAACAGATCACCGACCATTTCGAATCCCACCGTACCTTCTCCGCTATGCAATCTGGTTTCAGAGCTGGTCATGGGTGCACCTCAGCCACGCTCAAGGTCCTAAACGATATCTTAACCGCCATCGATAAGAAACAATACTGTGCAGCCATATTCATTGACCTGGCCAAGGCTTTCGACTCTGTCAATCACCACATCCTCATCGGCAGACTCAACAGCCTTGGTTTCTCAAATGATTGCCTCGCCTGGTTCACCAACTATTTTTCCGACAGAGTTCAGTGTGTCAAATCTGAGGGCCTGTTGTCCGTGCCTCTGGAAGTCTCTATGGGGGTGCCACAGGGTTCAATTCTTGGGTCGACTCTTTTCTCTGTATACATCAATGATGTCGCTCTTGCTGCTGGTGAGTCTCTGATCCACCTCTACACAGACGACACCATTCTGTATACTTCTGGCCCTTCTTTGGACACTGTGTTAACAACCCTACAGACGAGCTTCAATGCCATACAACTCTCCTTCCGTGGCCTCCAACTGCTCTTAAACGCAAGTAAAACTAAATGCATGCTCTTCAACCGATCGCTGCCAGCACCTGCCCACCCATCCAGCATCACTACTCTGGACGGTTCTGACTTAGAATATGTGGACAACTACAAATACCTAGGTGTCTGGTTAGACTGTAAACTCTCCTTCAAGACATAAAATATCTCCAATCCAAAGTTAAATCTAGAATCGGCTTCCTATTTCGCAACAAGGCATCCTTCACTCATGCTGCCAAACTTACCCTCGTAAAACTGACCATCTTACCAATCCTCGACTTCGGCGAAGTCATTTACAAAATAGCCTCCAATAACCTACTGAACAAATTGGATGCAGTCTATCACAGTGCCATCCGTTTTGTCACCAAAACCCCATATACTACCCACCACTGCGACCTGTATGCTCTCGTTGGCTGGCCCTCGCTTCATACTCGTCGCCAAACCCACTGGCTCCAGGTCATCTACAAGACCCTGCTAGGTAAAGTCCCGCCTTATCTCTGCTCGCTGGTCACCATAGCAGCACCCACCCATAGCACGCGCTCCAGCAGGTATATCTCCCTTGTTACCCCCAAAGCCAATTCCTCCTTTGGCCACCTCTCCTTCCAGTTCTCTGCTGCCAATGACTGGAACGAACTAAAAAATCTCTGAAACTGGAAATTCTTATCTCCCTCACTAGCTTTAAGCACCAGCTGTCAGAGCAGCTCACATATCACTGCACCTGTACATAGCCCATCTATAAATAGCCCAAACAACTACCTCTTCCCCTACTGTATTTATTTATTTTGCTCCGTTGCACCCCAGTATTTCTACTTTGCATACTCATCTACTGCCAAATCTACCATTCCAGTGTTTTAATTGCTATATTGTATTTACTTCGCCATCGTGGCCTATTTATTGCCTTCACCTCCTTTATCTCACCTCATTTGCTCACATTGTATATAGACTTATTTTCTACTGTATTATTGACTGTATGTTTGTTTTACTCCATGTGTAACTCCTCCCTCACACTTGTGTAATCAATTTCTATGTTTTTGATAGGAGAGATTCTTCTACAGCTTCTATCAGCACAGTTAGTTTCTGTTATTACCATTTCTCTTATAACTGAAGGATCTTGCGTTTGCAACGCACAAGCATGTATACTGTATGTTTGCGCTGCTATGCTGGTTTTGCTGGTGTGTGTGTGTGTGTGTGTGTGTATGTATGTATGTGTGTGTGCGTGTATGTATGTACGGGCATGTGTGTAGGTGCATGTGTGTGTTTCTGTGTGTGTGGGAGGGACTGAGGGGATACGTGTGTGTGTTTTAGGGCTTCTGGAAAGGCCTTATCTGTCCAGCACCTGGGCTGTGAAGACAGGAAAGGGCAGGGGAGAGAGGCAGTCTGCGCTGTACCTAACAACACTGGCCAGACTGCCTGGTACTTCCCAAACTGGGCCAAAACAACAACAAGAGCACATTATAACAATCAGCAATACAGATACTTTGTCAATGGTCATCTTTCCTGGAAGTGTTTGTGTGTGTGTGTGTGTGTGTGTGTGTGTGTGTGTGTGTGTGTGTGTGTGTGTGTGTGTGTGTGTGTGTGTGTGTGTGTACATGTGAATATGCAGGTGTTTGAGGGAGATAGAGTGATGGGTCTACCAACAAAGGCTTGAGGTTCTTCACTGTATGCAGTAGATGAATGAAAATCTTTGTATTCTATCACCATGACAACCCTGAATGTCCTCTGTGATCTGGGGAAGAGTTGTCAATCAACATGAAAGGAGACACAAACATTTCCTCTATACTGTACATGGAGCATAGTCAATAAACAGTGTAGACATACTCACTTATTCATTCAACACCAAACACACACTCATATATATACATCCAAACATGCACAAATACATTGCGCACACGCACAAGCACACAAACACACACGCACCCACTCACACACACACACGCACAAGCACACACACACACGCACAAGCACACAAACGCACCCACACACACACACACACACACACACACACACACACACACACACACACACACACACACACACACACACGCACAAGCACACACACACCCACTCACGGGAATGTCAAGCTTCATCTGTGTCTTCTCTTGCCCACTGATTGTGATTCATAGTGATATTGGGGGCTGAGAGGTTTAACGTATTATCTTATAGTACAACACTGTACTGTATAGTACCTAACAGTACAACACTGTACTGTATAGTATCTAACAGTACAACATTGTATAGTATCTAACAGTATAGTGTCTAACAGTACAACATTGTATGGTATATTTTTATTTATCTTTATTTAACCAGGTAGGCTAGTTGAGAACAAGTTCTCATTTACAACTGCGACCTGGCCAAGATAAAGCAAAGCAGTGCGACACAAACAACAACACAGAGTTACACATGGAATAAACAAACGTACAGTCAATAACACAATAGAAAAAATCTATATACAGTGTGTGAAAATGAGGTAAGATTAGGGAGGTAAGGCAATAAATAGGCTGTGGTGGTGAAGTAAATACAATTTAGCAATTAAACACTGGAGTGATAGATGTGCAGAAGATGAATGTGCAACTAGAGATACTGGGGTGCAAAATAAATAAATAAATAAATAACAATATGGGGATGAGGTAGTTGGATGGGCGATTTACAGATGGGCTATGTACAGGTGCAGTGATCTGTGAGCTGCTCTGACAGCTGATGCTTAAAGTTAGTGAGGGAGATATGCGTCTCCAGCTTCAGTGATTTTTGCAAATCGTTCCAGTAATTTCAGCAGAGAACTGGAAGGAAAGGGGGCCAAATGAGGAATTGGCTTTGAGGGTGACCAGTGCTGCTGGAGCATGTGCTACGGGTGGGTGCTGCTATGGTAACCAGTGAGCTGAGATAAGGCAGGGCTTTACCTAGCAAAGACTTATAGTTGACCTGGAGAGAGCATACAGGTCGCCAACGAGAGCATACAGGTCGCAGTGATGGGTGGTATAAGGGGCTTGGCACTGTGACAGACTGTATCCAATTTGCTGAGTAGAGTGTTGGAGGCTGTTTTATAAATGACATCGCCGAAGTCAAGGACCGGTAGGATAGTCAGTTTTACGAGGGTATGTTTTGCAGCATGAATGAAGGATGCTTTGTTGAAAGATTTAATTTTGGATTGGAGATGCATAATGTGAGTAAGGAGAGTTTACAGTCTAGCCAGACAGCTAGGTATTTGTAATTGTCCACATATTGTAAGTAAGAACTGTCCAGGGTAGTGATGCTGGAGGGGTGTGCAGGTGAGGGCAGCGATCGGTTGAAGAGCATGCATTTAGTTTTACTTGCATTTAAGAGCAGTTGGAGGCCACGGAAGGAGAGTTGTATGGCATTGAAGCTTGTCTGGAGGTTAGTTAACACAGTGTCCAAAGAAGGCCCAGAAGTATACAGAATGGTGTTGTTTGTGTAGAGGTGTACCAGAGACTCACCAGCAGCAAGAGTGACATCATTGATGTATACAGAGAAAAGAGTCGGCCAGAGAAGAGTCGGCCACAGAACCCTGTGGCACCCCCATAGAGACTGCCAGAGATCGGGACAGCAGGCCCTCCGATTTGACACACTGAACTCTGTCTGAGAAATAGTTGGTGAACCAGGAGAGGCAGTCATTTGAGAAACCAAGGCTGTTGAGTCTGCCGATACGAGTGACAGAGTCGAAGACTTGGCCAGGTCAATGAATACGGCTGCACAGTATTGTCTTTTATCGATGCCGGTTATGATACCATTTAGGACTTTGAGTGTGGCTGAGGTGCACACACGACCAGCGTGGAAACCAGATTGCATAGTGGAGAAGGTACGGTGGGATTCGAAATGGTTGGTGATCTGTTTGTTAACTTGGCTTTCGAAGACCTTAGAAAGGCAGGGTAGAATAGATATAGGTCTGTAACAGTTTGGGTCTAGAGTGTCTCCCCCTTTGAAGAGGGAGATGACCACGGCAGCTTTCCAATCTTTAGGGATCTCAGACGATACAAAAGAGAGGTTGAACAGGCTAGTAATAGGGGTTGCAACCATTGCGGCGGATAATTTTATAAAGAGAGGGTCCAGATTGTCTAGCCAAGCTGATTTGTAGGGGTCCAGATTTTGCAACTCTTTGTCACGCCCTGACCGTAGAGATCCTTTTATTCTCTATGTTTGTTTGGTCAGGGTGTAACTGGGAAACTCTACGTTCTTTTTTCTATGTTTTGGCCGGGTATGGTGCTCAGTCAGGGACAGCTGTCTATCGTTGTCTCTGATTGGGAATCATACTTAGGCAGCCTTTTCATTCCTTTTTGTATTTGTGGGTAGTTGTCTTTGTTAGTGGCATTATAGCCTAAGTAAGCTTCATGGCCATTTCCTTGTTCTTTGTTTTGTTGGCGACATTTATCAAATAAAGAAATGTACGCTCACCATGCTGCACCTTGGTCCGATCATTTTCAAGACGACGTTCGTGACACTCTTTCAGAACATCAGCTATCTGGATTTGGAGAAATCTGGAGCTATCTGGAGAAATGGGGAGGCTTGGGCAAGTTGCTGTGGGGTGTGCATGGCTGTTGACCAGGGTAGGGGTAGCCAGGTGGAAAGCATGGCCAGCCATAGAAAAATGCTTATTGAAATTCTCAATTATCGGGGATTTATCAGTGGTGACAGTGTTTCCTAGCCTCAGTGCAGTGGGCAGCTGAGAGGAGGTGTTCTTATTATCTAACAGTAAAACATTGTACTGTATAGTATCGTATAGTACAACATTGTACTGTATAGTTTCTTATGGTAAAACATTGTACTGTATAGTATCTTATAGTCAGGGTTGGGTAGCTTACATTCTAAATGTTATCCGTTACAGTTACCAGTCCAAAATTGTAACTTTTGAATTACCCAAACTCAGTCACGTATTCTGATTACTTTCCCCTTGAGGCATTAGAAGAAGACAACAATGTAGGTTACCAATTGAACCACATCTATTGCAGGATAAATCAATGTTTATGGGTTGGTTATGTAGGCTTCTTCTAACCCATCGCTTTCTACTACATATAATAATAAGATTAAATTATATCTTTACATTAAAAACCAAAGTCTATCAGAATTCCAGTCATTCTAATAAATGTTATAACCCTTGATCTTCAAGAATAAGACTTGCAAATATGGATGTATAGATTAGACAAATTGTTTTACCTGAGCATAACCCCAAAATTAAGGACTTATTAGCCAGCCCTACTCTGTTGTTAATGATTTCGTTGTCATGGAGGACTGATTGGGCTCATTGATTCCAGTTGAAATATAAATGCTGCGCTCATGGAATAGCAGGCTTTGAGCACAACTGAAAAGTGCTGTTTACATGTGAAAAATGAATGCCATATGCTGCATTTGCTATAGGCCTATTGTTTACCTTTTTGTTGATGACACTTTGATATCTTGACAATCCACAGATGAAACAATAACAAAACGGACTGACCCCCCATGATATCAAACATATTGTTTCAGCCATGTTATGAGGCTGTACAGTGTTTGTTTGCATTTACAATGTTAAAAATATTGAAGAAAAACAAGATTATATTTTGGGTTCTCATGGAGTGACAGTTGAACTAAGGCATTTCTACGTTATATTCGTCAAGAATCAATGGATATACAGTACCAGTCAAAAGTTTGGACACACCTACTCATTCAAGGGTTTTTCTTTATTTTTACTATTTTCTACATTGTAGAATAATAGTGAACACATCAAAACTATTAAATATCACACATGGAATCATGTAGTAACCAAAAAAGTGTTGAATTAACATCAGCAGCTTAAACTTTTTGATTTCAATCATTATTGGGTTCAAATACACATTTACAGTGGCTTGTGAAACTATTCACCCCCTAGGCATTTTTCCTGTTTTGTTACCTTACAACCTGGAATTAAAATGGATTTTTGGGAGGGTTGTATCATTTGATTTACACAACATGCCTACCACTTTGAAGATGCAACATATGTTTTATTGTGAAACAAAGAAGGAATAAGACAAAAAAAAACAGAAAACTTGTGTGCATAACTATTCACCCCCACCAAAGTCAATACTTTGTAGAGCCACCTTTTGCAGCAATTACAGCTCCAAGTCTCTTGGGGTATGTCTCTATAAGCTTGGCACATCTAGCCACTGGGATTTTTGCCCATTCTTCAAGGCAAAACTGTTCCAGATCCTTCAAGTTGGATGGGTTCCGCTGGTGTACAGCAATCTTTAAATCATACCAGATATTCTCAATTGGATTGATGTCTGGGCTTTGACTAAGCCATTCCAAGACATTTTAATATTTCCCCTTAAACAACTCGAGTGTTGCTTTGGCAGTATGCTTAGGGTCATTGTCCTGCTGGAAGGGGAACCTCCATCCCAGTCTCAAATCTCCGGAAGACTGAAACAGGTTTCCCTCAAGAATTTCCCTGTATTTAGCATCATCCATCATTCCTTCAATTCTTACCAGTTTCCCAGTCCCTGCTGATGAAAAACATCCCCACAGCATGATGCTGCCACCACCATGCTTCACTGTGGGGATGGTGTTCACGGGGTGATGAGGGGTGTTGGGTTTGTGCCAGACATAGCATTTTCCTTGATGGCCAAAAGGCTCATTTTTAATCTCATCTGACCAGAGTACCTTCTTCCATATTTTTGGGGAGTCTCCAGTAGGCCTTTTGGCGAACACCAAACATGTTTGCTTATTTTTTTATGGACACTCTTCCGTAAAGCTCAGCTCTGCGGAGTGTACGGCTTAAAGTGGTCCTATGGACAGATACTCAAATCTCCGCTGTGGTGCTTTGCAGCTCCTTCAGGGTTATCTTTGGTCTCTTTGTTGCCTCACTGATTAATGCCCTCCTTGCCTGGTTCGTGAGTTTTGGTGGGCGGCCCTCTCTTGGCAGCTTTATTATGGTGCCATATTCTTTCAATTTTTTAAATAATGGATTTAATGGTGCTCCTTGGGATGTTCAAAGTTTCAGATATTTTTTTATATTTTTTCTCTCCTTTTTTCTCCCCTATTTCGTGGTATCCAATTGGTAGTAGTTACTGTCTTGTCTCCTCGCTGCAACTTCCGTACGGACTCGGGAGAGGCGAAGGTCGAGAGCCATGTGTCCTCCGAAACACAACCCAACCAAGCCGCACTGCTTCTTGACACAATGCACATCTAACCCAGAAGCCAGCCGCACCAATGTGTCGGAGGAAACACCATACACCTAGCGACCTGGTCAGCGTGCACTGCGCCCGGCACGGCCCGCCACAGGAGACGCTAGTGCGCGATGAGACAAGGATATCCCCTCCGGCCAAACCCTCCCTAACCCGGACGACGCTGGGCCAATTGTGCGCCGCCCCATGGGCCTCCTGGTCGCGGCCGGCTGCGACAGAGCCTGGGCTCGAACCCAGGAACATAGAAATAGAATCTTAGAGGTTCCAAGCCCCTTCTATAGATTATATTTCTATGGGCTGGAATCTGTGCTCACATTCACAGAGAAGACATTCTCAAGACCATGACAGACAGCCCATTGTTTGCCTAGTAACTGTCCCTGTCCCTGTCCCATTTAATTTATTTAGGGTATGTTTAATTGTGGATGACCTATGCTCCCCAAACAGCAAAAGTGTTTAAGTAAGTCAAGTATATAAAATGTAGTTCGTGTTGCCAATCACTTTTGCACAGTGATTCTGAATATGAGTTTAGATGATTTGTGCTTCTACGTCTGCATTGCTTGCTCTTTGGGGCTTTAGGCTGGGTATCTGTAAAGCCCTTTGTGACAACTGCTGATGTAAAAAGGGCTTTATAAAATACAACTGATTGATTGATATTCAAAATAGTATCTTTCTCTCACACAGGGTTCCCATACCCATATTATTTGAAATCAAAGGGTCCTTGATTATGACACATAAAAAAATCAGGGTAGGGCAAGCCATGTATCTTCACACATTAAAATATTATGCTACCTACTTTGGACCGCTATTGCATATTGCCCCCTCCTGGATTTACAAGATAATTAGCACTATTATAAGGTTTATAATATGTTATGTGTCTCTATGTAGGACATTTCAACAGAAACGGTATGTTATTTAGTCGGAATAATCATGAGCTAATTCATTATACCTGCAGGCTAAAGTTGGATCATAATTCCAATCCTAGCCAAAACACCTGTAGTCTCCAAATCTCGCTATTACAGTACTGAGTGGGCAAAATGAGCTGTCCTAATGATGAGGAAAGAGCACTTCCTCACTTCAAGAAAGTGTTTCAGACTAGGATCAATAGATGAAAGGTTTGGGCAGTGTGAACCATTGTTTGCTTCAAAACGTTACATGCTTTGAAACCCCAGTGGCCTTGAGCGCATCCATTCAGGGCTCCATACATTGTCTGTGGTAATGGCAGATTTAATACAGATCTATTCTAGGCACATTGTGATAGAGGCCTCTGTACCTGGGATGAGAGGTGTTTATGTCACAGCTTCTTATAATAAATGTATTCATAAAAGTGCTTTTTTCATCCTCGAAGCTGCTATATATTTCTGTTTCTCACCTCCTCATCAACATTCTATCTCTTCGTTCTTTAATGTTCTCTATCCATATTTGGGGTCAGGTATAAAGGCCACAGCTTTTGGAGCAAAGGACAGCAAAGGAGCTCTGTGGAGGGTCATTGTGAAGTGGCTGAGTTCAAATTGTTTTTTTGCTGAATATATAGCGCAGTCATAGATCTTGCCCTTATGCCTTAAAGCATTCTGAGTCCTAGTGTTTGAATAGCTGTGTGTGTGTTTGTATGTATGCATGCATGCATGCACACCTCAATGTGTGTGTCTCAATGTGAGTGTGTTTAACGTTTGTGGATCTAGTCTTTAAAATGGTATTGGTTTATAACCAAGGCTCTGTGTTCTCTTGACACATGATTGGTGCATTTTATGCCATAGCTCGGAACTCTTGTAACTGGTCCTGTTAATAACCAATAAAGACAGCAGTGATTGGTTCAAAGAGCAGTGTGCTTTCGTGACACACAACACTGGCCCTAGATTTGATGAGAAAAGGGGGCAGCATAGACCCTCTGGTGGGAGACAGTGGGCTGTGTGGGTGGCGGTCACTCAAGCATTCCACTACTAGGCTGTTGTTTCCTGTTGGACCGGGGCTATGTTCAATTCTTTGGACCTACTGACCTCCAGTGGTAAAATGTAAACACACACTGCTCCTTATTTATGGGTAAGGAATCTCATTTAGGGCTATGTACTGCTGAATGGGCAGACTACTTGACATTATTCAGCCAATTTGATAGGCCTACCTGATTCTGATAGCTTGTCGTTGTCCCTTAGCCTCACTCTTCACATGTTTTTAAAGAAATGTATATTTTACAGCACCCATATTAAAAATAAGAGGAGATATGTAAGGACGAAATTTGAACCACTTGTCACAAGGACCTAATTTGTCGTAATTTAATTTCATTCAGTTATTCCGGAGGACAATCAGTGTAACCCAGGGAGAAGTTACCGCTTTTAGTGAGCCTCGCTTCCCGGAAGCTGGAATTCAGTACAGGAAAATGGCGACTCTGTCAGTGTGCCAGCCGCAGCTTGGAGGTTTCAGTTTCGAAAATTGCAAGAGGTAAGGATTCAGTGAGATTTCAAAAAGAGCGGCGCATGTCCACGTGTTTAGTGACTTTTATATTTAGAAATGATTTAGAAATGTATTCTCTGTGTTGAGTTATTTGATTTCGGGCCGCTCCATTCTCTTCACGGCCTCCTCGAATGACTCAGACATTTCTCAACGCTGTTTTTCTTGAGTTATGTGATGAATGAAAGAATGGGGGGATTTTACAAAATTATTTCGTAGGCTGCGACAATTTACACGTGGTGATGAATACTCAGTTTTCAAACTCTCAGAAGTAAAAGTTAGCTACAGTTTGAGTATTAGCTAGCCTAGCTATAGGGCCAATAGTAGCCAGTCCGTAATAGCCGGCTAACGGAAACGATGCATAACGTAGTTAGTTGGCCCTATAGCTACAAGTTGTTTAGTCACAACCGTGTTGAATTTCTAAATTCAAATACATATTGACTTGTCACATTTTTAGTGTCAAGTTTGACATCCATCTCATTTCCAATTGGCTTGGCTTGCGCTCAACCCGCATCGCTGCCCGCCGATGATACAGCAGATTTTAGTTTGAGACATATCAATTTACCTGGCCGGATCGTTATCAAATATTGTTGTGTGCAATGGGTGTAGCATATATTTGATTAGCTACATTTGATATTGAATTGGCCTACCAACACATTAGTATTACATTTTACAAGATGCATAGTCATCAAGGGCCCATGTAGTTCTGAAGTCACGTGTCGATGACTGTCTAGCATGCACAATTTCTGACCATGTTTCTGTTGTTTTAGGAATGCAGTCTTGGAAGCTGAAGTTACCAAATTAGGATGCAACGTACCATCTGCCCGGAAAACAGGCACCACAATCTGTGGGGTTGTTTTTAAGGTAAGGATAACTTTGTTTACATATTTATTTCACCTCTACCATAGTGATGAAGATAACACTACAAATGTACTGATGATAATACATGCTGCTGTGTTTTCCTGAAGTAGCCTAAATTCAGACTGAGCGCTCTACAATTCCACCATTCCTTCCTTTATCCTGTATGTGGTTAAGTTTTTGATTTAATGTATAAAATTCCACATTTTGACTTGAGCTATCAAACATTGAGCAAGAAATGCATGCAATATGCCTACAATCACTCTTTAAAAATGAGATATGTATACTTCTTGTTTGAATTAGTTTTTATTTATTTTTCCCTGTAGGATGGGATAGTTCTTGGTGCTGACACCAGGGCCACAGAGGGCATGATTGTGGCAGATAAGAATTGCTCCAAGATCCATTACATCTCCCCAAACATCTAGTAAGTGACCCCTTGTCCAATGTTAGTTTTCTGTTTTAATATTAGTTGTGTGATTTAGGGCTGGGTGATATGGCTAAAATATAGTATATGGTATTTTTCACATAATTTATGGTATTTTACAGTTATGTTTTTGATTAATACTAGTTCTAAATGTGGTTTGAGTATCCTGAGGCTGCATTCATTGTAGCTGGGGGTTTTAACAAGGCTAATCTGAAAACAAGACTCCCTAAATTGTATCAGCATATCGATTGCGCAACCAGGGCTGGTAAAACCCTGGATCATTGTTATTCTAACTTCCGAGACGCATATAAGGCCCTCCCCCATCCTCCTTTCGGAAAAGCTGACCACTGCTCCATTTTGATGCTCCCAGCCTACAGACAGAAACTAAAACAAGAAGCTCCCGCGCTCAGGTCTGTTCAACCCCGGGTCGACCAATCTGATTCCACGCTTCAAGACTGCTTCGATCACGTGGATTGGGATATGTTCCGCATTGCGTCCAACAACAACATTGACGAATACGCTGATTCGGTGAGCGAGTTCATTAGGAGGTGCATTGACGATGTCGTACCCATAGCGACGATTAAAACATTCCCAAACCAGAAACCGTGGATTGATGGCAGCATTCACGTGAAACTCAAAGCGCAAACCACTGCTTTTAACCAAGGCAAGGTGACCGGAAACATGACTGAATACAAACAGTGTAGCTTTTCCCTCCACAAGGCAATCAAACAAGCTAAGTGTCCGTATAGAGACAAAGTAGAGTCGCAATTCAACAGCTCAGACACGAGGTATGTGGTAGGGTCTACAGTCCATTACAGATTACAAAAAGAAAACCAGCCCCGTCGCGGACCAGGATGTCTTGCTCCCAGACCGACTAAATAACTTTTTTGCCCGCTTTGAGGACAATACAGTGCCACTGACAGGGCCCGCAACCAAAACCTGCGGACTCTCCGTCATTGCAGCCGCCGTGAGTAAAACATTTAAACGTGTTAACCCTCGCAAAGCTGCAGGCCCAGTCAGCATCCCCAGCCGCGTCCTCGGAGCATGCGCAGACCAGCTGGCTGGTGTGTTTACGGACATATTCAATCAATCCTTATCCCAGTCTGCTGTTCCCACATGCTTCAAGAGGGTCACCATTGTCCCTGTTCTCAAGAAAGCTAAGGTAACTGAGCTAAATGACTACCGCCCCGTAGCACTCACTTCCGTCATCATGAAGTGCTTTGAGAGACTAGTCAAGGACTATTTCACCTCCACCCTACATGACACCCTAGACCCACTCCAATTTGCTTACCGCCCGAATAGATCCACAGACGACACAATCGCAACCACACTGCACACTGCCCTAACCCATCTGGACAAGAGGAATACCTATGTGAGAATGCTGTTCATCGACTACAGCTCAGCATTTAACACCATAGTACCCTCCAAACTCGTCATCAAGCTCGAGACCCTGGGTCTCGACCCTGCCCTGTGCAACTGGGTAATGAACTGACGGGCCGCCCCCAGGTGGTGAGGGTAGGTAACAACATCTCTACCCCGCTGATCCTCAACACTGGGGCCCCACAAGGGTGTGTTCTGAGCCCTCTCCTGTACTCCCTGTTCACCCACGACTGCGTGGCCACGCACGCCTCCAACTCATTCATCAAGTTTGCAGACGACACTACAGTGGTATGCTTGATTACCAACAACGACGAGACGGCCTACAGGGAGGAGGCGAGGGCCCTCGGAGTGTGGTGTCAGGGAAAATAACCTCACACTCAACGTCAACAAATTAAAGGAAATGATCGTGGACTCCAGGAAACAGCAGAGGGAGCACCCCCCCCATCCACATCGACGGTACAGTAGTGGAGGGGTAGTAGGTTTTAAGTTCCTCGGTGTACACATCACTGACAAATTGAATTGGCCCACCCACACAGACAGTCGTGAAGAAGGCACAGCAGCGCCTCTTCAACCTCAGGAGGCTGAAGAAATTCGGCTTGTCACCAAAAGGACTCACAAACTTCTACAGATGCACAATCAAGAGCATCCTGGTACGGCAACTGCTCCGCCCTCTCCAGAGGGTAGTGAAGTCTATGCCTATGCCGTTCTGTACCATCACTCATTCATATATCTTTATGTACATATTCTTTATCCCTTTACACTTGTGTGTATAAGGTAGTAGTTTTGGAATTGTTAGATTACTCGTTGGTTATTACTGAATTGTCGGAACTAGAACCACAAGCATTTCGCTACACTCGCATTAACATCTGCTTAAACATGTGTATGTGACAAATAAAATTTGATTTGAGTAGTTCATAAAGCACATTTAGACCCCAGGGTGGCAACAGATCAATTACAAGTTATTTCAATGGGGTTTTCTCCATTCTGGTAGTTTTATACTGTTTCAATCCACCTCCAAACAAAATTGTCTGCATTTTCATCACTTTCTGCACTTTTATTATAATTTCCACACTGCTACACAGGGCTGCATTATATGTACAAACATCTAGGCCTAGTTAACTGTTGGAATCATGGAATAAAATAATTATTCTAATTCTATAGTTGGAATATTATGGGCAGCACCTTGAATACATTGTTTGACAACAAATGGATCCAGTAAGCCAGGGAGGAATTATTGACAGGGTAGGAACCAAAGTGTAGGTCAGTGTTTCCAGGTGGCCCTATTACATGTTTTCTTACCTCATGTAGCTAGCTAGCTAACATGCTCATACTTCGCCTATTCCTCTGATAAGCATATTTGTGCAACAGTATCTTATCTAGCCCTACCCCAGCACTGGTACCAGGCTGTATTAGCTAGCAAGGTTTGCTCTGACTCTTAGCTGGCTAGCTAGCTTGCTAAAAGTACTAACTAGCGATAAGCATTAGTTGCTAACACAATTTATTTTGCCAGCAACTTGCTATGGAAAGACAAACTAGCAGACAGTGGAAAGCTGCATGTCACCAACATCTTGTTGCGTCCATCTGATCATGCAGAGTGAACGGCAAGAAAGTGCTCTTGACTCTGATCGAGCAACTGCTCTCTCCTTGAGTGACGGGCCGGGCTTGGTGTGGTAAGCGGCATGCAGCAAGAGGAGATGGAGAAAGATGACTCCAGTAGCAAACGGGAGCAAACTGTAAAAATGGACATTACACACGCTGGAGATGCGTATCACATTTAACAAGCCAAACAATAAAATACTGTTATAGAAGGTAAAGTAAAAACCCAAACCAGTCCGTGCATCAATACCGGTGTATATAGTCAATTATAAGCTGCTCTAATTGTTGGTCAACAGTTTATAATAGAAATAAGGCACCTCAGGGGTTTGTGATATATGACCAATATACCATGGCTAAGGGCTGTGTCTAGGCACTCCGCGGTGCGTCGTGCTTAAGAACAGACTGTTACTGTGGTATATTGGCCATATACCATACCCCCTCGTGCCTTATTGCTTAAATAAGGTATACCGCCAGCCCTAGGGTGAATGACCTAACATTGTTGTGGTGTACTTTCTGTGTAACAGGAGTTAACGGGAATGACATGTCTATTGTTTATCTCGGTGCTTCAGTGAACACTGTTTGGAACATGTCTTGCCATGTTTTAGACTTTAGTGTACATCAGAGGCATCACGTGATTTAAAATCAACATTTATTTCAAGTGTGGTTTCATAAATGCACGTCAACTCCATAATCCTGACCTCCATTTCATCCAGTTGCTGTGGAGCGGGTACGGCAGCAGACACTGAGATGACCACCCAGATCATCTCCTCTAACCTGGAGCTGCACTCCCTCTCTACGAGCCGGCTGCCCCGCGTGGCCACTGCCAACCGCATGCTCAAGCAGATGCTCTTTAGGTATGCCACCTATCCAGCCCCCCGAGTGTCTGTGGACTTTTGCTCCTCCCTAGTACTTGATTGATGAATTAAGGTCACTGATTAGTAAGGGACCCCCTCACCTGTTTGTCTAGATCTTAATTGAAAGGGGGGGGAACGGCAGACATTTGGCCGATGGAATTAGTAGTGACAGCCCTGATGTAGAGTAATGCTGGGTTGGGTGTCTATGTTGTGAAAAGTAGTCAATAGAAGAGAAGGAATAGTTTGTTGCGTTCTCAGATACCAGGGTCACATTGGCGCTGCCCTGGTGCTGGGTGGAGTGGACTGCAACGGGCCCCATCTCTACAGCATCTACCCCCACGGCTCTACTGACAAGCTTCCTTACGTCACTATGGGTGAGTTTACCAGTTAACTACTTCCCTTTTTTTGTTCTTTGTTTGTCTTTAATACTGCCATGCTCCACTAGAGGCTGCTGCTGTTTGCATTCAACTTTTTCTGAAGCTGTTATTCACAGTTAAACCACATTACAATCTACAGATGTGCTCAATCCTGTCAGATGAGTGTATTGTCAAGTCACTTCAGAGAGAAAATGTGAGTTTGGTAGGCCAGGCAGATTTGTCGAAACCGCCACGAGCACAGACCTCATTTCTATCGCAAGACCAAGCAGGGATCCCATCCACGCACATCTACAAACTTCCTACTCACGTCAGTCTACCCTGGTCCAGCTTTTCTGGCTCCATTCAGCTTTACCTCTTTCAGTTGAATGAAAATGGGAAAAGTTGACGAGGAGCCATTCTGCAAAACACATACAGAGCTCATTTTTAAGAACAGCTGTGTGGGTTGAAATTAAGGACCCTGGTCAGTTCTCACGGGTACCCCTCATTCCATTGCAGGTATATGAGGACAGTCCCCCCTTTCACCAAACACCTGGTGCCCCAACCCTATCCCCACGTCCGGTTGATGCTTATTCAATTCTGCTGTGGGCGGCATCTTTACTCCAAAGCTCAGCTAAACCTTGTATTCATTGTTTGCTGGGTAAGACAACCGCCCCAAGAATTTTAATTGTTTAGGCCGCTTCAAGTGTTAATTGTTGCTCTCAAAGGTTTCCTCCCTGAAGGTGTTATGAAATGTGGCCTCTAAGCGAAATAAGTCTATCTTAGTCTACAAATTAGGGATGGGAAGTATCTGTATTTTCATATCTCTCATCCTGGGATTTACTGTATTAGCAGCTTAGTACACAAAGTGGGGCCTAAAAAAACTGAAAAAGCCCATTGGGCATCTATTACCAGAATGCAAAAACAAATTGAGCTAATAATAGTGAATTTCCATGGCGGCTCCTAGCTAACGAGCGCAAATGAGAGAGAATTATTGCATAGACAGGCAGTCCAGCTCATAACGTTATGCATATATAGGTAGGTGCTACCAAATGTCCTTTTTGGTGAGTTTGGCCATTTTACAAGCGAATGTGAACGAGAGACTTTGCAAATGAAGAGTACTGGCTCTGGAGCAGCATGTGTTCACACTGTTTGTGTGGAGTCTGGACTCACCAGGGCAATGGGCCTGTGTGCTCTGTTTGGAGAAGATGGGGGAGGAGCAGACAGGCTGAGAATGGAGAAGAGAAAAAACGCAAGGAAATCAAAAGGTGGCAGCTGTACAGAACTCATCCAAAAGGCTTTGACTTCTCAAACACGGCAGAAAGCCAACACAATATGATGCCCCGTCACCTTATTAATTCAGCCATTTACTTAGTTAACGTGACCCCCTGAGTTTACCTTGGTAGTTAACGCAGAATTCTTAAATTTACATGCAGGGAAAAAAGATAAAATTCATATGCGAAACACTGCAAGTCAGTTTGTAAAAACGTTGCCCTGCTAAAACTGTGCCGGTCAACTTTTTAAGTGCTGGTATTGTGAAGTGGGAAAGTCTAGGTGCAACAACTGCTCAGCCTTGAAGTGGTAGGCCACCCAAGCTCATAGAAGCGGACTGCCGAGTACTGAAGTGTGCAGCACTTACAAATCCTCTGTCCTCTGTTGCAACACTCACGACTGAGTTCCAAACTGCCTCTGGAAGCAACGTCAGCACAAGAACTCTTAGTTCTGGAGCTTCGTGAAATGTGTTACTATGGCTGAGCAGCCGCACCCAAGCCTGAGATCACCATGCTCGATACCAAGCATTGGCTGGAGTGGTATAAAGCTCGTCGCCATTGGACTATGGAGGAGAGTGGAAACACGTTCTCTGGAGTGATGAATCACGCTTCACCATCTTGGAGTCCGACGGACGAATCTGGGTTTGGCAGATGCCAGGAGAACACTACCTACCCGACTGCGTAGTACCAAAGTTTTGTGTGGGAGGAATAACAGTCTGAGGCTGTTTTTCATATTTGGGGCTAGGCCCCTTAGTTCCAGTGAAGGAAATCTTAACACTACAGCATACAATGACATTCTAGACGATTCTGTGATTCCAACTTTGTGGCAACAATTTGGGGAAGGCCCTTTCCTGTTTCAGCATGATAATGCCCCCGTGCACAAAACGAAGTCCATACAGACAGGGTTTGTCGATCGGTGTGGAAGAACTTACCTGGCCTTCAGAGCCCTGACCTCAACCCCATCAGACACCTTTGGGATGAATTGGAACGGCGACTGCAAGCTAGGCCTAATCGCCCAACATCAGTGCCCGACCTCACTAATGCTCTTGTGGAAGCAAGTCCCTGCAGCAATGTTCCAACATCTAGTGGAAAGCCTTCCCAGAAGAGTGGAGGCTGTTGCAGCAGCAAAGGGAGGACCAATTCCATATTAATGCCCATGATTTTGGAATGAGATGTTCGATGAGCAGGTGTCCACATACTTTAGGTTGTCGATCTTCCTGTGTTTTGTAAAGGCAGATCTAAAATGCTTCTTATTGTAATTTGTGCTCGTTGTCAGACTAATTTAGTTTCTTTTGCACTTTTCCACTCGGATGAGAATTCACGAACGGGCATTCTATCAACGCTCTGACTGATGTGTACCAACTTTTCTCTTGCATATTTCTCGGTGTAGCCAGCCTATTTGTATTTTTTTTCCCTCTAAAATGCCAGATTAACTTTAAGAAATACATTGGGAAGTGTAACTGGCTACTTTCTATTATAAACTGAAATATGATGGCCATGCATAGTTTTTGTGGAAAATACTTTGCTTTTTCATTAAGCTCATTTAGCTTACTTATGTGGCTGCCAGCCAAATAGCATTGCACTTCTGTTGTCATCTGATAAATGAAGCTATTTTCTGCCTAATGTGTGGTACTAATGTATTTTCGGTGAAGGAAAACTAGTTGCACATCCCTGATACACAGCTGGACTCACCTGCTCCCACTTTCTCCGGTTGTGCTATTTACAAACACTTGACTGGCTCAACTGTTCTGGGGAACTACGGTCAGCTTCATAATGTCAAATGTGGCAGGTGAAATGAAGAACGCAAGCTGCTTTATCTCCTAATTTTGCACAAGTTGACTGCAGGTATTTACTTAAAAGTAGCTACAAATATTAAAATGTATAGAAAAACGTCAAAGAAATAGGTTTGACTTGATTGTCTATTTATACACAGTAATATACACCGCCCAAGCCTACTACAAATAGCTTTTTCTTTACTCGTTTGGGAGAATGTTGCTTCATTGTACGAACAGGCTTTTCTTTGTTTGTGGTGATTTTTAAACTAGTGTATCTCCTTCATATTCGACTCTGGTATTTCTCTACTGAGCTACGTGGAAGCGGAGGGAATTTGGCTGAATATTCAGCCACATGAATAATAGAAGCCTGTTTTAAAGCCAGTCACTAATAAAAGGAGGCATGTGAGGATTGGGAGAAAGGAAGAGGTTACACACACACTTCCTGCCTCTCTCCGAGAATCGCTTTCCCCGGCGTTTACTCAGGAGGCGTGAGGCTGTCACTTGAAAGGCTGTTGTGCTGACAAAGAACCTATGGGGGTTCTTTCACTACACCTTTCCAGCCAACGCTGCAAGATTGTCTGCTTTCTCAGACTTTCCATGAAAATGTAAGAAACTGGGGGGACTAGCTACATATGAAAGTCTCCTTTTTTCTCCCATTCCTTATATTGTTATTTTACTATTTTTTTTTTTCTTCATTTAATCAATAGCTTTAAAAAAAAAAGAAGTTTTTGTTCTTTTGTCCCTTCCTACTATATACAATAAATATCAACCTCTTAACCCCTCTGTTTTTCTCCCTCATTTATACCAACCCACTCCCCTTCTCCACCTTCTCTCCCTCTACTATATTTTTGTCTCGTTCCCCCTCTCCGGCCCGGCTCATTCATATTCATGTATCAGTATGTTGCATGTCAGCGAGCCGAGGCCTCATATTAGGGAGTCCCACCAGGAGCTCATGTCTGCCCCTTCTAGAGTGAAACATGCATGAGAAATGATCAATGGCCTCCTCACATCCCCCCCGGCACCAATGTCAATTGAATATCATGCATGTAGTGGAAGTCTCACCATACCATTTTAGAGCCCAGTGACTGATGAGCCAGGGTAACCAGTAGAGCCCGGGGACTGACTGACTGAGCCCGGGGACTGACTGATGAGCCCGGGTAACCAGTAGAGCCCGGTGACTGACTGACAGCCCGGGTAACCAGTAGAGAGCCCTGGGACTGATGAGCCCGGGGACTGATGAGCCCGGGTAACCAGCAGGGAGCCCACTGACTGACTGAGCCCGGGTAACCAGCAGAGCCCGGTGACTGACTGATGAGCCCGGGTAACCAGTAGAGAGCCCACTGACTGACTGATGAGCCCGGGTAACCAGTAGAGAGCCCACTGACTGACTGATGAGCCCAGGTAACCAGCAGAGAGCCCGGTGACTGACTGATGAGCCCGGGTAACCAGCAGAGAGCCCGGTGACTGACTGACAGCCCGGGTAACCAGGAGAGAGCCATGTTCAGTAGGCACGACGTGGAAGGAAACTCTGAACCGGAGTGTTATAGGGAGATGCCATTGGTACTTGTCCAATAAGAAACTGTAATTAGTGTTTCCTGTTGCAAACCGGTGTGCCATAGCAAACTCGACAGGATAGCTAGAGACCAGAATGCCTGTGTGAGCTTACTATGGCTCACATTAAAAAAAAACTTGAATGTTGAGTGTAGACTTTAGATAAACATTGGGTGAGGCTTTGGCCCAACAGCCATGCTTTCACACATTTTGTTCCATTTTTAAGTCAACCTATTAACCTCTATCGTTCAACCTATTACCTCCATCGAACCATTTAGATGGTCTCCAGGCCTTTTACTCTCCTCTTCACCTTCTACTGTACTGGCAAATCACAATGAAACTCAGCCAGTGCAACTCCTTAATGACTCCCCTGGCAACCTGGCTATAAAACACCAGACAGCGGCCGCACACGGAGAGGAAGATGGCATGATGGATGCTGTGGGGTTAAGGAGAGCGGGGAGAAGGTATGGTAGAAAATGACTCTTCTGTTGTAAAAGAGACACAGCTGTAGAGAAGTCCTAATGGCCAGTCTCCACCAAAACAAAGGGATTCTTCAACTTCCTGCTTCTTGCTTTTGTCACAGCTAAGCACTTTCTTCAGCGAGCTAATTGCCCGCCACATCTGAGGCGCTTTAGAAAATGGACTCCAGGCGCGTCGTTACATAGTGTTTCTTTAAGAAGTGGGCGTTGGAAATGAACAGTCAGCTGAAACCTGAACCAGACATTCAGTCATGGTTACCAGGAGGGACCTTTGTAAGCATTTTTGAAAGTGGTGTTTTTCAAACTTTGTATGGTCCTCAACATTTTACTTTCCACTGCGACTGTCGTATACCATTCGGCCCATGTCTTAGTAAGTTGACCCGTAGTCTTGTCTTGGTCACTGGTATAAAAAAAAAATTATTCTATGGTTTAATTCTGGTCACTCAAAGTCATTAACCATGCAGTTTTTGTGTTTCTCTGTTCTCTCATAGGTTCTGGCTCTCTGGCTGCCATGGCTGTGTTTGAGGACCGCTATAAGCAAGACATGGAGGTGAGTTGGACCTGGCCCATCTGCCATTTTGTACATCCACGCATCATCTTCATGTATCAAAATGGAGGAATACATGGCCATGCACATATTTTAAACCACAATAGTCTAAACAAACCCGCAATTTGAAACAAGTCGACTATGCTTATGACAGCAGAGAATATACACCTGCTTTACCTCATTGTGAAGCTCCTCTGGATTTGGCGAAGCCCTGGGTCAACGGTATGGATAGTCATGTTATGAGCATGTTATATACATCTAAGCCACTTTGTCCTGTTGGACTCCAGCATTTAACTCTCCCTCCAAGATGGTACAGTTTGGCTGTATGGCTTGGTCACGGCAAGGCCCTGGGTGTTAGTGGTTTGGAGATGGGGCCACAGTTCTCCTCTCAGTGGACTCCCGTTAAACTGATCAACACACACACACACACACACAAATAATCATGATACATACACAGTGTTGTGATGGTCATGGAATTTTGGGTGACAGTTGTTTATGTGATGTGTTCACCCTAGTTATGAGGGTTATTTTCATGACTATACAATTACCGTGCCAGCCCTACATAGTGTCACGCCAACACATCCCTACACACAATATATTTTATCCTACCTCCCACACTGGTGTCTATATAAATCCTGGCTCTATTTCTGCCTCTCCATTGCCGATTCACCCAAAGAGGAACTTTTTATCCTCTTTTTAAGTGACATCAAAGGCTTTGCTGAACAAGGAAGCAGAAATATGCCACAGTCGTTTTTGCTATTCGCACATCTTCAGTTGGGTTGTAGGGGGAGGGAGGCGTGCGTGTGTGCGCAGTTATACAAGTTATCAGAATGCTATTGTATTTTATGGCAACCTGAGTAATGGAGACTGTCGTAGACTCAGAACCTGGCTTCACACGTGTGTGTGTGTGTGTGTGTGTGTGTGTGTGTGTGTGTGTGTGTGTGTGTGGCCGGAGAGAGCAGAGCAGCAGACATCCCGGGGGTCTCTACTCCCTCAACGGGTGTTAGCTAGCTACCTGTCCCAGGGCACAATTGGAGCCAGGATAATGGAGGGAACCAATAATAGAACAACAGTAATTGGGGGTGAGAGGATAGGGAGGAGTGGAGTTGCCCCCCCTCCCTTTTTGTTTTTCGTAACCTTTTGTCTCTTCCAATGAAGTAGGGCTTTCAGGTGCATCAACCGGCAACGTTTCAATGGAGTGAACATGCTGGTAATCAACATCCATTTGAAGACGGCGGAAGGCTGCTGTGGTTGTTGCTCTTGGCACATACTGTAGCGAATTCCCCAGAGACGCCTGTCACAGAGCAACTTCTACTGAATTAAAGGCATTAATTAACAGGGTTTTGTGCTAGTGTTTATATGGAGGCTTTTGTTGCAGTGTTCTTATTGAAGGGTTCAGGTGTTTCTCATTGAGGGTGGAGATTGGGGTCATGGACTGTCTATCATTGGGGCAGTGGCCATCTACAGTGCCTTGCGAAAGTATTCACTTCCCTTGGCATTTTTCCTGTTTTGTTGGCTTACAACCTGGAATTAAAATATATTTTTGGGTGGTTTATCATTTGATTTACACAACTATGAAGATGCTAATTCATTTTGGGGGTGAAACAAACAGGAAATATGACAAGAAAACAGAACTTGAGTGTGCATAACTATTCCCCCTCAATACTTTGTAGAGCCACCTTCTGCAGCAATTACAGCTGCAAGTCTCTTGGGATATGTCTCTAAACTTGGCACATCTAGCCACTGGGATTTTTGCCCATTCTTCAAGGCAAAACCGCTCCAGTGCCTTCAAGTTGGATGGGTTCCTGCTGGTGTACAGCAATCTAAGTCATACCACAGATTTTCTCTGGAAGACTGTCAAGAATTTCCCGGTATTTAGCGCCATCCATCATTCCTTAAAATCTGACCAGTTTCCCAGTCCCTGCCAATGGGGAAAAACAGCATGATGCTGCCACCACCATGCTTCACTGTGGGGATGGTGTCCTCTGGGTGATGAGAGGTGTTGGGTTTGCGCCAGACATAGCGTTTTCCTTGATGGCCAAAAAGCCCGGAGTACCACCTTCCATATGTTTGGGGAGTCTCTCACATGCCTATTGGCGAACACCAAACGTGTTAGCTTATTTTTTTTCTTTAAGCAATGGCTTTTTTTGGGCCACTCTTCCATAAAGCCCACCTCTGTGGAGTGTACAACTTTAAAGTGGTCCTATGGACAGATACTCCAATCGCCACTGTGGAGCTTTGCAGCTCCTCCAGGGTTATCTTTGGTCTCTTTGTTGCCTGTGATTAATGCCCTCCTTGCCTGGTCTGTGGGTTTTGGTGGGCGGCCCTCTCTTGGCAGGTTTGTTGTGGTGCCATATTCTTTACATTTTATAATAATGGATTTATTTGTGCTCCGTGGGATGTTCAAAGTTTCTGATATTTTTTTTTATAATCGAATCCCGATCTGTACTTCTCCACAACTTTGTCCCTGACCTGTTTGGAGAGCTCCTTGGTCTTCATGGTGCACCTTGCTTAACCTCTCTGGGTTATGTGGGACGGTAGCATCCCACCTGGCCAAAAGCCAGTGAAAATGCAGGGCGCCAAATTATAATAAATTACTATAGAAATCAAACTTTCATTAAATCACACATGCAAGATAGCAAATTAAAGCTACACTTGTTGTGAATCCAGCCAACATGTCAGATTTCAAAAAAAGGCTTTTCGGCGAAAGCAAACAATGCTATTATCTGAGGATAGCACCTCCGTAAACAAAGAGAGCATATTTCAACCCTGCAGGCGCGACACAACGCAGAAATCAAAATATAATTCATGCCTTTGACAAGCTTCTTTTGTTGGCACTCCAATATGTCCCATAAACATCACAAATGGTCCTTTTGTTCGATTAATTCCATCGATATACACTGCTCAAAAAAATAAAGGGAACACTAAAATAACACATCCTAGATCTGAATGAATGAAATATTCTTATTAAATACTTTTTTCTTTACATAGTTGAATGTGCTGACAACAAAATCACACTATCAATGGAAATCAAATTTATCAACCAATGGAGGTCTGGTTTAGTAGTGACACTCAAAATTAAAGTGGAAAACCACACTACAGGCTGATCCAACTTTGATGTAATGTCCTAAAAACAAGTCAAAATGAGGCTCCGTAGTGTGTGTGTGTGGCCTCCACGTGCCTGTATGACATCCCTACAACGCCTGGGCATGCTCCTGATGAGGTGGCGGATGGTCTCCTGAGGGATCTCCTCCCAGATCTGGTCTAAAGCATCCGCCAACTCCTGGACAGTCTGTTGGTGGATGGAGCGAGACATGATGTCCCAGATGTGCTCAATTGGATTCAGGTCTGGGGAATGGACGGGCCAGTCCATAGCATCAATGCCTTCCTCTTGCGCAGGAACTGCTGACACACTCCAGCCACATGAGGTCTAGCATTGTCTTGCATTAGGAGGAACACAGGGCCAACCGCACCAGCATATGGTCTCACAAGGGGTCTGAGGATCTCATCTCGGTACCTAATGGCAGTCAAGCTACCTCTGGCGAGCACATGGAGAGCTGTGCGGCCCCCCCAAAGAAATGCCACCCCACACCATGACTGACCCACCACCAAACCGGTCATGCTGGAGGATGTTGCAGGCAGTAGAACGTTCTCCACGGCGTCTCCAGACTCTGTCACGTCTATCACGTGCTCAGTGGGAATTTGCCAATCTTGGTGTTCTCTGGCAAATGCCAAACGTCCTGCGCGGTGTTGGGCTGTAAGCCCAACCCCCACCTGTGGACGTCGGGCTCTCATACCACCCTCATGGAGTCTGTTTCTGACCGTTTGAGCAGACACATGCACATTTTTAAATGTTTTATTTCGCTTCACCAATTTGGATTATTTTCTGTATATCCATTACATGAAATCCAAATAAAAATCCATTTAAAATACAGGTTGTAATGCAACAAAAAATAGGAAAAACGCCATTGGGGGGATGAATACTTTTGCAAGGCACTGTAGTTCAGTGCATGTACATACATCAAGAAAAGTGCTCTGATGTGAAGGAGTACACTGGGCCCACATATTCAACCCTTGTAGCAATCGCGCTCTTCATCTTCACATTTCTTCTCCCTTGTCCTACTCCACCCTGCGTAGCAGGCTGGGGTTGAGGTGCTGTTCCTTCCTGTCACGGCCTGGTTCAGTTCTGTTCAAGCCGCCTCCTCTGGCCCCCCAGAGAGCAGTAGAGTACAGGCCCTGGGCCCAGTAAGATGGATGACCCATAGCCAGAGTGACACTCCACCAGTCTGTCTGATTTATGAAGTGCCCCTCTGCTCCTCTGTGGGACTGAGGAGGGTTTATGAGACGGCGTGAAAGTGTCAGTCTCTTCTAGGCCTATATACTTCCCCAGTGTTTTTATATATATTTCTCTACTCTTTCTCTCCTGGAGAATAAACAGTAACCCTGCTTATCTATTCTCGACATGAGATGTCATGAACTGTGTTTGGTTGTAAATCTCTTTCTGAGCCTAGTGATCTTAAACGTGAGTGGTGTGTGATGTTACGGGCTAATCTGGGGACCTGCTCCAACAACATGTTTCTCCTTTAACTATTCTAACTGTGCCAGAAGGGGCTCCGTTGTGTTTGGAGAAACACTGCCGTTGTCACCTAGTGTATTATTGACTTGTCGCTAAACCAGATTTTGATGATCAGTATAGAGCATCTGACTGACTTGCAGATATTTTTTTATTCTGCTGTTTTCTTGACCCCCCCCTCCACCCCAGACCTCCTTTTCTATCCTCATTAGCAGCAAGTTGAAATGGCTCTAAACCAGAACAGACAGCTGGAACACGCCTTGTCATTTCCTCCCCTTGTCACTCAACCTCCACTTCCTGCATCTCCACACACAACACGACTTCTAGTTATTACAAATGGAATATGACAAGAAGTCGGGGGGTACCGGCTGCGTACCAATATGTAAAGGGGTGTCTGGTAAAGGGGTCTCCATGGGAAAGCGGTGTAGTAAACTGCTGCTTTTATTTGGCACGTGGCCCAATTAGAGATCAAGCCTGCCCCCCGTTCCCGGGAGTCGCCAATACCCTGAAGACGACAGATGTTGAACACCGTCTTCTGTGGCATATTTAATATGGTTATGAAATATTGAAATGGTGTGTGTTGGTGCCGTGGGGAGGCTGTATTATAATGTGGGGCAGGAGGCAGCAGTTATGTTGTTCACACACTGATTGCAGGGGAATACATGTGTCTCAAGTGTGCGTTTACACACTAAAGTGTGCATTTTTATTTCACTCGAGTCTTACTTGAGATGAGTCTCTCAAACTGGGCTTTTCAGTTTACAAGTAGGATCTTTTGGATTGTCTCCTATACGGTACATAATTAACATGCTTGATTTGACTTAGCTAGATGGACTATTTTATATTCTTGTCAGGGTCCATGATATTTTAAGTCCAACCCAGAGCTGGCAGCCATGTTGAATGATGTCATGGGTATATCAAATCAAATTTTATTTGTCACATACACATGGTTAGCAGATGTTAATGCGAGTGTAGCGAAATGCTTGTGCTTCTAGTTCCGACAATGCAGTAATAACGAGCAAGTAATCTAACTAACAATTCCAAAAAAAACTACTGTCATACACAGTGTAAGGGGATAAAGAATATGTACATAAGGATATATGAATGAGTGATGGTACAGAGCAGCATAGGCAAGATACAGTAGATGATATCGAGTACAGTATATACATATGAGATAAGTATGTAAACAAAGTGGCATAGTTAAAGTGGCTAGTGATACATGTATTACATAAGGATGCAGTCGATGATATAGAGTACAGTATCAACGTATGCATATGAGATGAACAATGTAGGGTAAGTAACATTATATAAGGTAGCATTGTTTAAAGTGGCTAGTGATATATTTACATTTCCCATCGATTCCCATGATTAAAGTGGCTGGAGTAGAGTCAGTGTCATTGACAGTGTGTTGGCAGTAGCCACTCAATGTTAGTGGTGGCTGTTTAACAGTCTGATGGCCTTGAGATAGAAGCTGTTTTTCAGTCTCTCGGTCCCAGCTTTGATGCACCTGTACTGACCTCGCCTTCTGGATGGCAGCGGGGTGAACAGGCAGTGGCTCGGGTGGTTGATGTCCTTGATGATCTTTATGGCCTTCCTGTAGCATCGGGTGGTGTAGGTGTCCTGGAGGGCAGGTAGTTTGCCCCCGGTGATGCGTTGTGCAGACCTCACTACCCTCTGGAGAGCCTTACGGTTGAGGGCGGTGCAGTTGCCATACCAGGCGGTGATACAGCCCGCCAGGATGCTCTCGATTTGTGCATCTGTAGAAGTTTGTGAGTGCTTTTGGTGACAAGCCGAATTTCTTCAGCCTCCTGAGGTTGAAGAGGCGCTGCTGCGCCTTCCTCACGATGCTGTCTGTGTGAGTGGACCAATTCAGTTTGTCTGTGATGTGTATGCCGAGGAACTTAAAACTTGCTATCCTCTCCACTACTGTTCCATCGATGTGGATGGGGGGGTGTTCCCTCTGCTGTTTCCTGAAGTCCACAATCATCTCCTTAGTTTTGTTGACGTTGAGTGTGAGGTTATTTTTCTGACACCACACTCCGAGGGCCCTCACCTCCTCCCTGTAGGCCGTCTCGTCGTTGTTGGTAATCAAGCCTACCACTGTTGTGTCGTCCGCAAACTTGATGATTGAGTTGGAGGCGTGCATGGCCACGCAGTCGTGGGTGAACAGGGAGTACAGGAGAGGGCTCAGAACGCACCCTTGTGGGGCCCCAGTGTTGAGGATCAGCGGGGAGGAGATGTTGTTGCCTACCCTCACCACCTGGGGGCGGCCCGTCAGGAAGTCCAGTACCCAGTTGCACAGGGTGGGGTCGAGACCCCGCCCTATATGGCAATGTAGATGTGAATTAAAACTAATAATGAGAACTATTTAGTGAACTGAAATAAAATAACAAACCAGTTTGAAAAACTGAAACTCTACAGATATTCTACGAGTTTGAGTGGTGAATCGAAAGCAACTGACTAGACGAAGTCGTGAAATTGCAGGTGCATCTGTGACAGCCAAAAGTCGGACACTAAGGCTCAGATAAGCATGGCAGTGTTGCATTGTTTATAAAAGGTTTTCTTTTAGAATGTCAAAAAGTATGTATCTAACCCCATATCACACATTCACAATCTGAAATGATAATATACAGGGAGTCTACAAGACATTAGGAACGCCTGCTCTTCCCATGAGACTCCGGTGAAAGCTTATCCCTTATTGGTCACCTGTTAAATCCATTTCAATCATTGTAGATGAAGGGGAGGAGACCAGTTAAAGAAGGATTTTTAACTCTTGATAAATATTTAGTCTTGCATGTTTCACCTAAGTGCCTTTGCCTTTGAACGGGCTATAGTAGGTGCCAGGCGCACCGGTTTGTGTCAAGAACTGCAACGCTGTTGTGTTATTCACACTGATTAAAAAAAATCTCGTCTTCAGACCAATCAAAAACAGGCAGTGCTTTGACCAATGGCAGAGAGGAAGGACGCGATGATTAATTTTCTCAGGTAGTTTTAGCAAGGTAAATCAATATTAACTTCATGCAAAACATTAGGAAATGTAGCTGGCTACATTCTTTCTATGGTTAACATAATATATCTGACGGCCGTGCATCGTCTTTGCAAAAAATAACTTGCACTTTCATAGAAAGCTGATTTACTGTGTGGCTGCTAGCCAAATAGTTGCACTTCTGTTGTCGTCTAATGAAAACAATGCTATTTTTTTCTGCTAAATGTTTTTGCATAAATGTATTTTGTGATGACTAGAGTTGCATGGCCCTGATCACTCACTCCGCTTGAAGCAACAACAAACTACCTTTCAATATAAAACGCAGGTGAAATGATTTAAGACGCAGCTTTTTTTGATGGGCTGCATTTTGAAAATGCAGATTTCTGAAAGCTGCCGCGTCCCCTGGTCTTTGTCTCTCCTGTATCATAAATCATATTTTAGGAACTAGGGTGTCTCTCAGCTCCACAGCAGCTGCCAGACTATGCTGAATAATTGATGAAACCGTGGACACACGGACGCTTTGTAGAAACATAGCAGTCTCTTTCTCACCCACACCAGTACCACACACCCTGACTTTAGTGTGGTTCCTCCAGCGACCATGGACTGTGAGGGTTTTGTGTTACTCTGAGTGGTGCTGTTTAAAAACACACCAGGTGTCTTCTGGTGTCCGTGTAATGAAGTCCCAGTAGGCCACCCAGCCCACTGCTGATTGGAGAACCATGACCCAGCCCTTAGCTAACCTTAGCACTGTGCTGGTGGTGTCACACACTGGGGATTAGGACAAACACACTCTGAGGATATTTCTTAAAATCTTGTGTGTGTTTGCGCAAGAGAATTAGACTGCTCAGGTTTCCACACAGCTCGGGGTGTGTGCACCACTCACTTCTTCTCATCCAGTCAGATGTGTTCTGCGTTGTCTCTGATATTACCTGAATAAAACAGTCTGTTCCATGATAGAACAAACTACTTTAGGCCCTCGGCTGTCTGCAAACCTAAACCAATCTCTTCCATGCTAGATGAGACACAAGCTGTGGGCAAAGTGTTGCCGGCGGCAGTTGAAGCTAGTGGATATTAGATGCATCCCTACCGGGAACGATTTTCCTGTTTAGGATGTCGGAATGGTAGGAAGACATTTTGGCATGTTTAATTACCGTAGTCATTTCTCTCTGCAGGGTTAGACTTAAAACCAAGTTAGCCTTATTAAATCCCAGTGGGGGTAAAAACAACAATGAAATGAAGATATATTGAACAACTGTGTAAATTGTAATTCTGTGAGTGGGATCTTGTGGACAGACTGCACCATACACTAGTGGCGTTTGATACACGGTCACTAAGTAACGGCTAAATATGCTTATTTAGCAGATGTCTTTAACCTTAGTACGTGATGGGGTACTCCGTCCTGCAACATCAGCTACCTTAACATAGTCAAACCTGGTCTTAAAGGCCCCTGTAGCAGGGCTGAACTTTAACACTCAGACTACAGAGGAAAGGCCATGAGTCTGACACAATGCATTTTGTCTTTTTAATTTGATTTATTTTTCAATTCTTTGTCAGAATGTGTCTCAACTCCTCACACTCCCAGATACTAGATGAAGAGCTCTGAGGTGGCGATGGCCTCCACTGTGGAGTCTGGTAGAGCTCACCGAGGGGGCACGTCTCCTCTGTTAGCCATTGTGTTAAAACGCTCTGGCTGAGGAGGACCATTTATCTTGCGTGACGTGACAGTTGCATTTATCACATGGCCTGGAGAGGATGGGGGGGGGACACTTGAAAATTAGCATTTAGCTCTACAGTACTTCAGGAAGGTGCTACTGCTCTTAGCGATGATGGTCAATAGAGGGAGCCCTTGCTTTTCCCATGGTGTTTGTAGATGGGTGGGAATCCCCACTCACTACTTCTTGCTCAGCTTGAGTTGTCATCTTTCATAAGAAGCCACAGCTAAAGGCTGATCCAGACAACCATGTGACCTGTGCAGAAGGTTTATATGTAGGGCTGCTCTACCCCTCCATCCTGACCAGTAGTGGAATAAGTTTTGGATTAATTCACTCAGTACATGAAGAGATGATATTGATCATGTTTACAATAATGATTGTTGTTTTTCCTCTCCTCAGGAGGAAGATGCCAAGCGGCTGGTTCGGGACGCCATCGCGGCTGGCATCTTCAACGACCTTGGCTCCGGCAGCAATATTGACCTGTGTGTCATCACCAAGGGCAGGGTGGACTACCTGAGGCCTCACGACATGGCCAACAAGAAGGGTGTCCGGTAAGGCCACCTACCCACCAACAGTCCCCACAATCTCCCCTCAATAGTCCCCATATTTTGATAAATTATTTGTCCTCATGTCCCTTCACTTGTCACCTTAATGTGGTTCCCATGTCCCATCAGTGTTATTGGTCCCCACTTTGTCACAGCAGTCTCATTCAGTCTGGAGTACAGTTGCTTGCTGACTGGATTGCCTTGTCAATACAAGCACAATAACAAATGGCACACATTTGTTCATATTTTGAGTGCAAGAACCTTTGCATGGTTCGAGTATTATTCCATCCCAAACCCTTATTCACCTATGACAGAGGATGTTTTCCACCACAGCAGTGCATCGCTGTTAATCATTCAAATTCTGAATGAGTTCAAGTTATTTGTGTCCTTTTTTAATTTGTTAAGAATGTATTGTTGAGTTGCATTGTTGGTAATGAATCATCTGTAATGGCACGGCGAATGACCCATCCCTTTGGCCTGTTCTGTTTGAAGATGTGTGTATGAGCATGAAGCCTTGCCCCACCAGTGAGTAATAAATACCTAGTTCTGTGTGGAGTGCTCTAGACTTTAACCATAGCATTTTGTCTCACCCACCTGAATACTCTTGTTTGACTACTAACCCACTTAACCCAGCAAGTTTGTGCTTCTCGTGACCCCTGCTGCTTGTTCAATTTCATAGAACTAAGTTGCACGTTTGTTTTTTTTTGTCGTAAACTCCAAAAAGCAGTGGCACAGTGCTAGAGAGAAATGCATTCTCCAAAGTCACGTGACTCATGGAAGCCATTTTTGTGTTTTACATCCAAGAACTAGCTCCCAGAGGCTCATCAGACCAGTTTATGCTGTATTGAATAATGTCTGTATATATTTTTAAAAATTAGAATCTAATTCCTTTTATTTTTCCAATCAGAACCGGTAATTACAAGTACAAGCAAGGAACAACCGGAGTCCTGACGAAGTCCGTGATCAAATTGGATCTGGAGGTGGTTGAGGAGACGGTTCAGACTATGGATACCTCTTGAAGCCTCACCGGAACATTCTGATGTTTTCCCTGTTGTTACTTCCCAAATTCGCCTTTACTTCCTTCAGTGGAGATGGCATGTTTTTCCATGGTTTAAAATAAAGTTTGCGTTGAGTCTTCAATGTCTCCTAAGTGTTTTGTGA
The DNA here is from genome assembly GCF_018296145.1 of Oncorhynchus tshawytscha. NCBI lineage: Eukaryota > Metazoa > Chordata > Actinopteri > Salmoniformes > Salmonidae > Oncorhynchus > Oncorhynchus tshawytscha. The sequence continues at coordinate 38,929,348 of NC_056448.1, read as the reverse complement.
CGATGCCATCTCAAATGGTATGTAATTGCTTAGTTAGCAGTTTGACAAACACGTGAATTGTTATAATTATTGAAGTTTGAAGAGGGAACAATGGAGAACAAGTTGGTCTGTTTTAGGGAATCTATTTTAAAAAATAAACGGGAAATATAAATGATCAGAATGTTTACTAGTATGCTGGTGAATTCATTGATCTCACTGCGTGAACTACCATCTCGTTACAGACGACGATGTGGGTCTGGTGGATGTCTCTTTGGTGAGTATCTCAAGATCACAGGTCAACCAATGTCCGTGCTGTTCCAGGATTGACAGATATCTCTGTTTGCCAGCTGTCCAGTCACTATATAGCACACTATTCCTTAATCCTTGTAAATTAAGTCATCTATCAAATTCCTTATTTTAAAAACTTAGATTGTAGGCTGTTATTCATTGATGGTTGTTAAATACAACTTACTGTCTTATAACACACTTCGGATAAGAAAGGAATTGAAATTGGATCAAATGTAAGAGTATAAGAATTAATATTTTATAAACCTTTTATCTACTACAAAATGCAAAAAGGGAAACACTTGAACGTGATTCCACAAAATCATGTCAAATCCCCACAGGAAAGTACAATTACAAAATAAAACCATAGCCTACACACTACTTTTGAGTGAAAAATCATTACAAAGAATAGTCGTTGAAAGCTCTAGATATTTTACAAGCACATATAATAGAATTGCTAAAATATAAGTACTGAGGTTTTTGCAGTCTTCTAAACTAGTAAACTTTGACTCAATCACTTACCCTCTATCTAGCATCTATCTGCTGCTTAGTGCTGTCAAGGCAAAAACATTTTCTAAATGTTTCTACAGCACAATTGTAACTGTTCTTCTCGCTGTTTCTACATAATGTAAATCATTTCACAGTACATCTCAAATTAAAATCCTTCTCTGAACGAAGTCATCAGTGGACAGTCAACTGCATTTATGATCTATACACGCAATTACAATATAGCATGGGTGTCAAGCAACAGCATAACACCCATCACCCAGGCAGTTTCCTGCAAATAACTTTAGACTAGGTTTTTCAACAACAACAAAGTTTTACAAAGCTGGGGCCATAAGCCTTGACAATGTTCTATATTATGCCATTTGAGGTCCTTGAAAAGGGAGACGTTATCAAGTCCTGAAGTCCATTTCAAACCAGTGTTGCTTGGTGGTTGTAGCAAGCGTCTCATGTTGCAGAGAACTCACGAGGTGTGACCTGGGAGGACCTAACGCTGACTCAAATGTTTTGCATGTATCTTATGGTTAATTATGAAACAAAGTCCACTTAATTGAATGCCTTAGGATTACAAACGACACTACACAAGAATGCAAAATACAGATCAGAGGTATTTAAAGCAACATTAAAAAAATAATTATTTCTAAACAATGTGTGTAAGGCAGAAAAATAAACAGCACTGAAAGAGATTTATATTTAGGCCTTCAATTCATACGGTTTACCTGAAAAAGTCAGGATCTATTTGGAATGCAACCCCTGCCTAGTTAAAAAAAGGCCTGCCTAGCTGATGAGAGAACCCTCTGTGACATCATTGTGAGACAGAGCTCTCTCCTGTTAGCGAAGAGGCCAGACAAGATGCTGTCCTCTGGAATCACCGCTACAGTCTAAAAACAGAAATCCCCATGACCACCGAACGAAGTGACTCCCCAGGTCATTGAGGACAAAAACAACTGGACTTAAACCACGTTCACATAATGTCGGAAATTTGCGACTCGCTAACCTAGGTGGAAGAGTCGGATCCCGAATTTCCCCACTTGGGAGGAAGTTCTACACTTAAAACGGAGGTCCCGAGTTTCCGACGCAACATGAGCGCAGCATTAAGTCTAAGTCCTCATTTGAAGATAAAGAAAAAGTCAGTCCAGTCATGCCAGTCTCTCAATCGTTTCATCAGTTCCTCGAATTCTGAGACGTGAGCTAAACAACCTGGTCCTAGCCAGGCAGGTTGGCAGTGGGTCTGGTGGTCTGTGGTTCAGTCAGGATGGGGGTCCACACGGAGGAGGTAAGTGGAGGGGGGCTTAGGTGCTGGCGGTCCACAGCTGCATCTGTTTGGCGATCTGCAGAACAAACACGATGTCAGGGCGCTGGCCCGGGTCGGGCTTGATGCACATGCTGACCAGGTCTCGCAACTGTGGATGACACAAGAAGCATTCAGTTTATTATTTATTGTACGAAACATAACAGCCCATTAAGAATATTCTAACACGAACATATGGGAAATGTCACAGACCGAAGATGACTTTCAAAACTCCTACATAAGAAGTGTAATTGTTAAAGCTAAGTTCAATGCATTTCCACGTCCATGAACATACAATCCATTGGGAGAGTCTGCCCCTGCTGTCATTTAAAAGATCAGAACTTCCTAACCAAGGGACTCCAGAGCACAGAGAAAGTTAAACTGTAACTGAACCACATAGGGATGGATCAGATCTCTTTGACTGCTAACATTTCATCACAAGACATTTTGGCATTTTAAAACCATGTGCAGAAGCTTCGGCGAATTGGCGAACAACGACTTCTTTTGTCAGCTGCAGGAAGTGCCTAAAGCATGAGTAATGCCTACAGAAAGTTGTAGTTGGTCTGTGCCTTGTTGTTTCATCAGTTTCGACAGAAAGAGGGACTCTAATGCCAATCAAAGGCGATTGGGGGGGGAGAAACACCTTAGTGACACAGCGTGTCCTGCGCCTGTCTTAAACTCCATTTCCAGAGCTCTGATTTGAGTGGCGACATGAGCTGTTGGAGTCCTGACCTTTAAATCGCCAAAGCAGCTAACACTGAGCTGTCACTTCGCTCAGCAAAAAACAAGACCGGGGAGAGGGAGCAAGACTAGAGAGAGAGATGGAGAGACATGGAAAAGGGGAGACAGGTGCAGCACTAGATAGGGAGGAAAATAGACACAGGCTGCACTCAGAGAACAAGATGAGGAGAGAGAATGGGACAAAAGAGCGAGAGATGGAGCAGCAGAGAGACAGACATGCAGGCAGACAGATTGGGGCTACACCAGAGAATGAGAGGGAGAATGAGAAAGGGCGAGATGGAGAGGCATGGTGGTGAAGGGCAGAAAGTGCTATGTGTGGAAGGCTAATCTGGTAGAGTGATGGTGTACAAGGCTTTGTCTGGCCTCATTTAAAGTGCTGTCAGTCTTGCTCCTCTTCTGTCATACTGTGCCAGTGGAGTAGTGCTGTAGCTAATCAGTCTCTGACACTGCTCTCTTAAACTGCCAATGACTGAAAAGAGTGGCTCAGACTGAGGCCCTTTTTCATTGTATTTTCAGCTGTTTGAAGTTGGTGTACAAAACCCAAAGTAAAAGATGCAAAGACTTAACTTAATACCGGGAAGCAAAGAATTAGCACACATAGACCAGATCTACCACTTCTTAGACTTGCTTTTAATGAGAATGACATTGTTAAAATCAACTTAATGCAACTTCCAAATGAGTTCTTGGAGGTTCTACTCTGACCTGTTCTTACCTTCTCAGAGTAGTGGTCAGGTGGGAGTGGAGGGTAGTCACACTGCTCAATCTTTTGACACAGAGAGAGGAGGTTCATCTTGTCCCCATAGAATGGACTCTGCAATGCAGCCATCTGTTACAGAAAAAAATATTCTGGATTATAACAATGCCATTATAACAAAATCACACCAGTGGTTACTGGGTGGATGAGTACAAAAAAATGATATAAAAATAGGATGAAGCAATATCCTGTACTGCACTTCCTGCCTGCAAGGAAGTGCATCTTCCTGAAAGTATTTATATTGTATGAATGTTGGGTTTGTCATTGCTCAGAAACACGGCTAATATATACAGGACATACTACTATGTGTTTGGAAGGAGTGGTTGTATGGATTATGTAACCTGGGTGATAATATTCCATTCATGCTGTGTGCTTTAGAGTTCATACTCTTGTGATGACTCATTAGTTAGGATATTAATTCCATATAAAAATGACAGGACACTGGACTGGTGCACAGCTTTTGCAGTAGCTAGGTATTTACTCAAGCTAAACTCAAGCCATCATTATCACAAATTAGGCAGATTTAAAGAAGCCAACTGACCATATAAGCTTCTCAGTTCATAAATCATGAAAGTAGAAATCAAAAGCATTTTATACCCTCTTTATGATTAAGCAATAAGTCTCAAAGTGGTGTGGTATATGGCCAATATACCACGGCTAAGGGATGTTCTTAGGCACGACGCAACGCTGACACAGCCCTTAGCCGTGGTATATTGGCCATATACCACAAACCACCAAGGTGCCTTATTGCGATTATTTAATTTTACCTTTATTTTACTAGGCAAGTCAGTTAAGAACAAATTCTTATTTTCAATGACAGCCTAGGAACAGTGGGTTAACTGCCTGTTCAGGGGCAGAACGACAGATTTGTACCTTGTCAGCTCAGGGATTCGAACTTGCAACCTTTCGGTTACTAGTCCAACGCTCTAACCACTAGGCTACCCTAAACTGGTTACCAAAATAATTAGAGCAGTAAAAATACATATTTTGTCATACCCGTGGTGTACGGTCTGTTATACAACGGGTGGGTCTATTCCTGATTGCTGATTGGTTAATACCGCATTCCAGGCAGTGTCTATTCCACAAGTTATCACCGGCTAAATCTATGATGTTAAAATTCCTTTTTACTCTGGTCCATCTGACTGCGCAATCCGCTGGATCATAAGCCCAGCCAGGCACTTTATAAACTTAATCTCCACTATAAAAAGCATCTAGACATTATCTCACATTTCTTTTAGACTAAAATGAGGTTTTCAACAGCAGAGATTTGTATAAAACTTGCTGTCTGTTTCTCTGACATTTGTAACATTGTTTTAATATTCAAATTCGATCTCCAGCTGTCCCATAGTAAAGAACGTGTTGGGACAAAGACAGACAGACAGCATTTCTTAGCCAGTCGAAATCATGAATCGGCTGGCATCATTTTTATGGATATATACAACAATAATTCTGTTGAAAAAAGGTAAAATGAAACCCAGCTAATTTGCAGGCTTTCAAGCTTCATTTTAAATTGAGTGTGTTACTGTAGCTGTGTTGTTGGCTAGCTCCTCTGAACAACAGTGTCCTGACGAGTGAGCACATTTGCTATGCCAGGTGAAATTGTGCCTCATTAGCTCATTGTTATGATGTATTGAAATAAGTGTCACTAGAAAACAGCTTAAACAAGTGCAAATGTAACTACTTTGCTGTTATTCTGGCTGCACTGTTTGACGTGACTAAGTTAGCCGTAGTTGGATAGCTAGCAGGCAAGGGATAAGAACGTTGGCAGCCAGTATGGCAATGGAACATTTTAGAACAAACAACTGGATCGTGTCCATAGATACAGAACAAAAAGACTGAGTGACTGGGTCGCGTCCATAGATACAGAACAAAAAGACTGAACAACTGGGTCACATCCCATAGATACAGAACAAAAAGACTGAATGACTGGGTCACATCCCATAGATACAGAACAAAAAGACTGAGTGACTGGGTCGCGTCCATAGATACAGAACAAAAAGACTGAACAACTGGGTCACATCCCATAGATACAGAACAAAAAGACTGAATGACTGGGTCACATCCCATAGATACAGAACAAAAAGACTGAGTGACTGTGTCGCGTCCACAGATACAGAACAAAAAGGCTGAGTGACTGGGTCGCATCCATAGATACAGAACAAAAAGACTGAACAACTGGGTCACATCCCATAGATACAGAACAAAAAGACTGAATGACTGGGTCACATCCCATAGATACAGAACAAAAAGACTGAGTGACTGTGTCGCGTCCATAGATACAGAACAAAAAGACTGAACGACTGGGTCACATCCCATAGATACAGAACAAAAAGACTGAACGACTGGGTCGCGTCCATAGATACAGAACAAAAAGACTGAACAACTGGGTCACATCCCATAGATACAGAACAAAAAGACTGAACAACTGGGTCACATCCCATAGATACAGAACAAAAAGACTGAACGACTGGGTCACATCCCATAGATACAGAACAAAAAGACTGAACAACTGGGTCACATCCCATAGATACAGAACAAAAAGACTGAACAACTGGGTCACATCCCATAGATACACAACAAAAAGACTGAACGACTGGGTCGCGTCCATAGATACAAAACAAAGAGACTGAATGACTGGGTTGCGTCCATAGATACAGAACAAAAAGACTGAACGACTGTGTCGCGTCCATAGATACAGAACAAAAAGACTGAACAACTGGGTCGCGTCCATAGATATAAAACAAAGAGACTGAATGACTGGTTCGCGTCTCTAGCAACCCTAGATTTGTGTCGGGACTATGTCTTGTGAAAGGATGAAATAGTATGAATAAATTAATTTTTTAAAAGTTTATGAAAATATGTCAACCACTATTTGAATATGTTGGTAACCCGTGATAATAATAAAGTGATAATCCCTCGAAGCCGGTGTTTGGAGGATATATTGGCACTGTCAGCCAATTAGCATTCAGGGCTCGAACCACCCAGTGTATAATAAGAAATGTATTTCATCATCATTAATTTCATCATTACTTATTATCTCTCAATCTCTCATGTATTTCATTCTCATGCCTGGTCATGGTGAGATGGGCTGAATGGACTTGCCTGATAGAGATGGTTATATTTTTAATAGGGAGGAATCCGATTGTAACCTTTGACCCTGAGCTGTGACCCATGCTCATTAGCATGATCAGTGGCCCAATCCCAAATAGACCTCTAAACCCTATGCACTTGTGAAGATGTGAGATGATATGATTGGTATAAGCAACATGGTGAAACTTCCACCTAGCTAGCCTATCAGAGGGCAAGGGGAAATGCTCTCAAATCTCCAGAAGTGCATGGGGCATAGGCCTTAGGGATTGATTTGGGATTGGGCCAAACAGAGGGTAGGCAAAGGGAGAGGATAGGGGACGCACACACACACACACACAGGGAAGGAGGGGGAACTATACAGCACTGTTAAGATACAATGCTTTCAGAAAGGATATTGCTACCCTCCTTGTCTTTCAGAAAGCATTCATATACAGTAGGGAGAACAAGTAAGTAACACATACTGCTGACCATTCAGCTTCCCTCACAACACAAACTGCTGGCCATTCAGCCTCCCTCACAACACAAACTGCTGGCCATTCAGCCTCCCTCACAACACAAACTGCTGGCCATTCAGCTTCCCTCACAACATATACTGCTGATCATTCAGCTTGCCTCACAACACATACTGCTGGCCATTCAGTCTCCCTCACAACATATACTGCTGACCATTCAGCCTCCCTCACAACACATACTGCTGACCATTCAGCTTCCCTCACAACATATACTGCTGACCATTCAGCCTCCCTCACAACACATACTGCTGACCATTCAGCTTCCCTCACAACACATACTGCTGGCCATTCAGCCTCCCTCACAACACAAACTGCTGGCCATTCAGCCTCCCTCACAACACATACTGCTAGCCATTCTGCTTCCCTCACAACATATACTGCTGATCATTCAGCTTGCCTCACAACACATACTGCTGGCCATTCAGTCTCCCTCACAACATATACTGCTGACCATTCAGCTTCCATCACAACACATACTGCTGACCATTCAGCTTCCCTCACAACACATACTGCTGACCATTCAGCTTCCCTCACAACACAGCACACAGCTCCTTAAGCCCAGCGAGCTCTAGCCTTCATCCCAAATGGAACCCTATTCCCTATGTAGTGCATTATTTATGACCAGGGCCCATAGGGCTCCCATAGGGCTCTGGTCAAAAGCAATGCACTATATAAGGAATAGGGTGCCATTTGTGATGCAGCCCCTAGTCTTTATCAACAAAGAATGCCAAGTCCATGACTGACTGAAGAAGCATTGCTATTGACAGTTTAATAATGCTGACACAGTGTCAGCATCCAGAATAATGGAATTATGTGCTGTTTCTGTTAATTTTGTGTGCGTACACACACACAGTTACACACACATCCGTACAGCAAATAATTAGTGGGGAGGGAAACTATAAAAACTTCAACAATTGAAGTGGAGAGAAGTAAAAAAAAACATTCTCACTTTTCTCCATACTATATTTGTATTTGTACTATAACTCAGTCGCTATACAACACTGAGGTGAGATACGATGTGTCTTGTCAGGTGCCCCATAAATGCCTAGGAACAGCCCCAGACCAATATTCCTTCTCCACCAAACTTTACAGTTGGCGCTATGCATTTGCCAATCCCAGATTCGTCCGTCAGACTGCCAGATGGTGAAGCGTGATTTATCACTCCAGAGAACGCGTTTCCGCTGCTCCAGAGTCCAATGGCGGCAAGCTTTACACCACTCCAGCAGATGCTTGGCATTGCGCATGGTAATCTTATACTTGTGTGTGGCTGCTCGGTCATTGAAACCCATTTTATGAAGCTCCCGACTAACAGTTATTGTGCTGACGTTGCTTCCAGAGACAGTTTGGAACTTGTTAGTAAGTGTAGCAACCAAGGATTTTTACATGCTGAGCGATTCAGCACTTGGTGGTCCTGTTCTGTGAGCTTGTGTGGCCTACCACTTCGTGGCTAAGCCATTGTTGATCCTAGATGTTTACACTTCACAATAACAGCACTTACAGTTGACTGGGGCAGCTCTAGCAGGGCAGACATTTGACAAACGGACTTGTTGGAAACGTGGCATCCTATGATGGTGCCACGTTGAAAGTCACTGAGCACTATACTGCCAATGTTTGTCTATGGAGATTGCATGGCGGTGTGTGCTCAATTTGATACAGCTGTCAGCAACGGGTGTGGCTGAAAGTTGAATCCACACATTTGAAGGGGTGTCTACATACTTTTGTATATATGGTGTATATTACTGTTTTATTTTTCATACATGTTTTCAAATGTTCGAATTTTCTTCCGCTTTGACATTACTTTGGCAGAAGCTAATAGGGATACATAATAAATACAAAATACAAATACTTAGAGAATCTCTTTAAATCCCACCTTGTAACACAACAAAAACAATACTTTCTGAAGGCACTGTAGTGTTTCCGCCATTGTTTCCTAGGATCTAAAAGAGCTTCTGGACATCAAACCAGTGATCACTAACCTCAATTTGGATGAGAATTTCTACTTCAATGAATCGGAAGTGAAAGACATACTGCTCATCTCGGACCAGTTCCAAATCCCTGACACTCAAAGGAGGAAGAGCCAGCGTTATAGAGGCCAACGTGCAGGATACCTGAAGGGACTACGTTGGCGAGTGGATAAACTGCCTCCACCATCCGTTCTATTGACTAACGTGCAATCCCTGGATAATAACCCGGACGAGCTCCATTCGAGACTATCCTATCAACGTGATCCGAAGAACTATAATATCCTCTGCTTCATGAGTCATGGATGAACAAGGATATGGAAAATACAAATCTAGCTGGGTTTTCTGTACATCAGCAGGACAGAACGGCGACGTCAGGTCAGGGGTCTGTCTCTGTTAACAGCTGGTGCACAATCGCTAATATTAAGGATGTTTTCTATTTTTAAATGTAACCTTTATTTAACTAGGCAAGTCAGTTAAGAACAAATTCTTATTTGCAATGATGGCCTACCCCAGCCAAACCGGGGGTATAATTTCCATTGAATTGTATTGGGAATAGTAATCAGTGTTTCAACTACAATTACTGTCACGCCCTGGTCTAAGTATTTTGTGTTTTTCTTCATGTATTGGGTCAGGCCAGGGTGTGGCATGGGGTTTTTGTATTGTGGTGGGTTTTGTCTTGGGGTTTTGGTGTGTATGTATTGGGATTGTAGCTAGTGGGGTTATCTAGCAAAGTCTATGGCTGTCTGGAGTGGTTCTCAATCAGAGGCAGGTGTTTATTGTTGTCTCTGATTGGGAACCATATTTAGGCAGCCATATTCTTTGAGTTGGTGGTGGGTGATTGTCCTTAGTGTCTTGTTCCTGTCTCTGTGTTTTCACCAGATAGGGCTGTTTCGGTTTTCGTTACGTTTCCACGTTTGTTGTTTTTGTATTGATTCGTGTTTTACGTTTGTTGATTAAACATGGATAGCAATCTACACGCCGCATTTTGGTCCGACTCTCCTTCACCAAAAGATCAGCCGCCAGGATCAGCCAGAGCTGTCAGTCTGCATGAAGCAGCCAGAGCTGTCAGTCTGCATGAAGCAGCCAGAGCTGTCAGTCTGCATGAAGCAGCCAGAGCTGTCAGTCTGCATGGAGCAGCCAGAGCTGTCAGTCTGCATGGAGCAGCCAGAGATGTCAGTCTGCATGGAGCAGCCAGAGATGTCAGTCTGCATGGAGCAGCCAGAGATGTCAGTCTGCATGAAGCAGCCAGAGCTGCCAGCCTGCATGAAGCAGCCAGAGCTGCCAGCCTGCATGAAGCAGCCAGAGCTGCCAGCCTGCATGGAGCAGCCAGAGCTGCCAGCCTGCATGGAGCAGCCAGAGCTGTCAGTTTGCATGGAGCAGCCAGAGCTGTCAGTTTGCATGGAGCAGCCAGAGATGTCAGTCTGCATGAAGCAGCCAGAGCTGCCAGTCTGCAAGGAGCTGCCGGTCTGCAAGGAGCTGCCAGTCTGCACGGAGCCGCCAGAGCTGCCAGTCTGTAAGAAGCCGCCAGTCTGTAAGAAGCCGCCAGAGCTGTCAGCCTATATGGAGCAGCCAGAGCCGCCAGTCAGCATGGAGCAGCCAGATCAGTCAGTCTGCCATGATCCGCCAGTCAGCCAGACTCTTCCAGATCCGCCAGTCAACCAGACTCTTCCAGATCCGCCAGTCAACCGGACTCTTCCAGATCCGCCAGTCAACCGGACTCTTCCAGATCCGCCAGTCTGCCACACTTTTCCAGATCCGCCAGTCTGCCAGACCCTTCCAGATCCGCCAGTCAGCCAGACTCTTCCAGATCCGCCAGTCAGCCAGACTCTTCCAGATCCGCCAGTCAGCCAGACTCTTCCAGATCTGCCAGTCAGCCAGACTCTTCCAGATCTGCCAGTCAGCCAGACTCTTCCAGATCTGCCAGTCAGCCAGACCCTTCCAGATCCGCCAGTCAGCCAGACTCTTCCAGATCTGCCAGTCAGCCAGACTCTTCCAGATCTGCCAGTCAGCCAGACTCTTCCAGATCTGCCAGTCAGCCAGACTCTTCCAGATCTGCCAGTCAGCCAGACTCTTCCAGATCTGCCAGTCAGCCAGACTCTTCCAGATCTGCCAGTCAGCCAGACTCTTCCAGATCTGCCAGTCAGCCAGACTCTTCCAGATCTGCCAGACTCTTCCAGATCTGCCAGTCAGCCAGACTCTTCCAGATCTGCCAGACTCTTCCAGATCTGCCAGACTCTTCCAGATCTGCCAGACTCTTCCAGATCTGCCAGACTCTTCCAGATCTGCCAGTCAACCAGACTCTTCCAGATCCGCCAGACTCTTCCAGATCCGCCAGTCAGCCGGGATCTGCCAGAACTGCCAGTCGGCCAGGATCCGCCAGTCGGCCAGGATCCGCCAGTCGGCCAGGATCCGCCAGTCGGCCAGGATCTGCTGAAACCACCAGCCAGCCAGGATCTGGTAGATCTACCTACCTGCCTGAGCTTCTTCTCACTCCCGAGCTTCCTCTCACTCCCGAGCTTCTTCTCACTCCCGAGCTTCTTCTCACTCCCGAGCTTCCTCTCACTCCCGAGCTTCCTCTCACTCCCGAGCTTCCTCTCACTCCCGAGCTTCCTCTCACTCCCGAGCTTCCTCTCACTCCCGAGCTTCCTCTCACTCCCGAGCTGTCCTTCAGTCCCGATCTGCTCCTCAGTCCAGTGGGTTTCTGGGTGAGGACTACTAGGCCATGGTCGGCGGCGAGGGTGGACTATCCAGGGATGCGAGGAGAGGGGACTACTAAGACATTGACTGAGTGGGTTCCACGTCCCGCGCCGGAGCCGCCACCATGGACAGACGCCCACCCGGACCCTCCCTATTGTTTTGAGGTGCGTTCGGGAGTCCGCACCTTAGGGGGGTTCTGTCACGCCCTGGTCTAAGTATTTTGTGTTTTTCTTAATGTATTGGGTCAGGCCAGGGTGTGGCATGGGGTTTTTGTATTGTGGTGTGTTTTGTTTTGGTGTGTATGTATTGGGATTGTAGCTAGTGGGGTTATCTAGCAAAGTCTATGGCTGTCTGGAGTGGTTCTCAATCAGAGGCAGGTGTTTATTGTTGTCTCTGATTGGGAACCATATTTAGGCAGCCATATTCTTTGAGTTGGTGGTGGGTGATTGTCCTTAGTGTCTTGTTCCTGTCTCTGTGTTTTCACCAGATAGGGCTGTTTCGGTTTTCGTTACGTTTCCACGTTTGTTGTTTTTTGTAGTTTTTGTATTGATTCGTGTTTTACGTTTGTTGATTAAACATGGATCGCAATCTACACGCCGCATTTTGGTTCGACTCTCCTTCACCAAAAGAGAACCGTTACAATTACATAGGCCTCTCCATCTAGATGTGTTTCTGCCAGCCAAGCAGGATTTAGTTTAATTGATAGTTTGAGTGTCCGCAGTCCTACTGTGTTTCAGATATGTAAATGTTTCCTGGAGAGCTAGTGGGTATGCAGGAGTGTGATCTAGCCGAGCACTAACTCTCTCCTGTTAAGCAGCAGGTAGCCTAGCGGTTATGGGCGTTGGACTATTAATCGAAAGATCGCTGGTTCAGACCCCCGAGCAGAATAGGTGAAACATCTGTTGACGTGCCCTTGAGCAAGGCACTTAACGCTAATTGCGCCTGTAAGTCGCTCTGGATAAGACTGTTTCCTAAATGACTCAAATGAAAAAGCAGTAAACCTACCTCATAGAGAAGGCATCCCAGGGACCAGATGTCTGACTTGAAGTTGTAGCCACCCTCGTGAATCCTCTCTGGAGACATGTAGTATGGTGTCCCCACTGAGACAAAAAGTTCTGGTTTTAGACAACTGCTTTTTAACAATAAATCATACATTTGAAATTGAGACAAATACATGGGGCTTGAGCAATCATTAATACATAGCTTTACTGATGACTACCGCAACACTTTGCAATTCCAATTGATTTGCCAATGGGAGTGGATAGTGACAATACAAAATACACTTAAAAGGTTGAGTAAACGTGAATTCTGTCCACAAATGTACCTACATTTTATTTTATATGTCAATCTTTTATGATTAGTGAATGCCATAATGTAGTTAGATATGTTTCTCTATTAGCTCAAATCTTTTTTTTTCAAAGCCATTTTAGCTGTCGTGCTAGCTGTTCGGTCCAAACAAAGTCACAAATCATGGGACTTTGTCACTCAATGCATATGTTGACTTCCTCCAAGGAACGTGTTGCTAGGCACCCCCCTGAACTTGCCGGGGCAGGCCTGTTCCCTCTGTGGCTAAAAGCCAGTGTGAGAAATGTGCTAACAAAACTTGTGCTATGAAACCAAATAAATACTGCACTCTTGACCCACAGTGCAGTATTCATGAGTGTTAGCCAAAACAAGGAAAGTGAACTTCAAAACGTGGAATTCGCAGCTGTTGTTGGTAAGTAATCTGCTAGCTTCTGACATGACTTACTGCATATTTTTATACCCAAAATCATTTAGCCAACTTTTGATTGAATAGGGCCCCAAGACCAGCAGCTAATAATGGAAAGAGAATCAAATACCAATATATAAAACACCTCACTAGCGACAATACACTGATACTTTTTTGGGGGTGACAAGTCAATCCACAAAACCAACATGCATCATATGTTAATTTGTTCGACAATTATTCCATCTCCAGCCCAAACCCCCTAAAACCCAGCCCATCTATTGGTTTGACAATTATTCCATCTCCAGCCCAAGCCCCCTAAAACCCAGCCCATCTTTCCATCTCTACCTAAAGGGGGGAAAGCAGACACAGAATATATTTACATAGGCAAATGCATGCGTAGATCAGCAACCTTAGTAAAGCATGATACTGTGAGCAGTTGCCAAGTTTTATTTATTTGCACCAAAGAAAACAAGTGATAGATAACAATACAGATAAATAAAAAACAATGTGCAGGTGTGGTTGGAAGCCCAAGGGCTGATATGAAAACCACACCACAAAAAAATATATACAATACCTATGTACAAGAATAAAACAAGTTGGTTAAAACAGATAACAAAACATACTAATTATAAATGTATGAATGAATTGATCAGTAATCCCGAAAAAAGAATAATATTTGTTTTGTTTAAATGTGTGAGTGTTCGGCTATATGGAGAAGATTACTGAGCAGTTTGGTTCATCAGGCTGACTGACTCCCAGTGCAGATGGAGCCAGGTAATTAGAGGAGGTGGCTAGTCTTGCAAATGTATTTTGCAGGATGAGTCATTTGTGTAGTTAGAAGGCATATATATGTACTGGCCCAGAAAATATTCCAGTAATTGAGATATGGGTCAATTAAGCTATAGAAAAGAGTTAAGTTGCTGTCATTGTAAATAAGAATTTGTTCTTAACTGACTTGCCTAGTTAAATAAAGGTAAAATACTAACAGATTTCATCACTTTGCTGCAGACAAATTGTATATGATCTTTCCAGTAGAACTTTTCATAAATTAAACTCAGTGGAATCTAGTAATTGTGAATTGTTTCATTTCATTCCCATCAATAGAGATTCTGGGTCTTTTTTTTTTACTATAATTTTTATTCTTACTAGTGAATACAAAAAAGTTTGATTTCTTTATACATTTAAAGATAATTTGTTTATCTGGAACCATTCAGAAAATTTGGCTATGCCTGAGTTGGCTTCATTAATTAGTGATTCAAAATTATTTTGTGATCAAATAAAATTGGTATCATCACCAAAGTGAATAGGAAGTACGGTAGAAGACCCAGCAGCAAGGTCATTGATATAGATTAGGAATAACAAAGGCACAACACAAGATATCTTGGCTCTGGTATATGCACAGCCATTTGCATCAACACATCATTCTCTAACATAAACATACCTATATAACCAATTACAGTGCATTAGGAGAGTATTCAGACCCCATGACTTGTTCCACATTTTGTTACCTTACAGCCTTATTCTAAAATTTATTAAATTGTCATTTTCCCCCATCAATCTACACACAATACTCCATAATGACAAAGCAAATTCTTTGCAAATCTCTATAAAAAAAACTGAAATATTACATTTCCATAAGTATTCAGACCCTTTACGCAGTACTTTGTTGAAGCACCTTTGGCAGGAATTACAGACTTGAGTCTTCGTGAGTATGATGCCACAAGCTTGGCACACCTGTATTTGGGGAGTTTCTCCCATTATTTTTTGCAGATCCTCTCAAGCTCTGTCAGGTTGGATGGGGAGCGTCGTTGCACAGCTATGTTCACGTTTCTCCAGAGATGTTCGATCAGGTTCAAGTCCGGGCTCTGGCTGGGCCACTCAAGGACATTCAGAGACTTGTCCCGAAGCCACTCCTACATGTTCTTGCTGTGTGCTTAGTGTCATTGTCCCGTTGGAAGGTGAACCTTCACTTCAGGATCTCTCTGTACTTTGCTCCTTTCATCTCTCTGTACTTTGCTCCTTTCATTCTTTGCTCCTTTCAGCATGATTCTCTGGGCGGATGGTGCCAGGTTCTCTACAGACGTGATGCTTAGCATTCAGGCCAAAGAGTTCTTGGTTTCATCAGACCAGAGAACCTGGTTTATTACAGTCTGAGAGTCCTTTAGGTGCCTTTTTATCAAAATCTAAGCGGGCTGTCATGTGCCTTTTTACTGAAGAGTGGCTTCGGTCTGGCCACTCTACCATAAAGGTCTGATTGGTCGAGTGCTGCAGAGATGGTTGTCCTTCTGGAAGGTTCTCCCATCTCCACAAAGGAACTCTGGAATGCTGTCAGAGTGCCCATTGGGTTTTTGGTCAACTTCCTAACCAAGGCTCTTCTCCCCCGATTGCTCAGTTTGGCCGGACGACCAGCTCTAGGAAGACTTGGTGGTTCCAAACTTCTTCCATTTAAGACTGATGGAGTCCACTGTGTTCTTGGGGACCTTTAATGCTGCAGAATTTTTTGGTACCCTTCCCCATATTTGTGCCTCGACACAATCCTGTCACTGAGCTCTACGGACAATTCCTACGACCTCATGATTTGGTTTTTGCTCTGACATGCACTGTCGACTGTGGGACCTTATATAGACAGGTGTGTGTGCCTTTCCAAAACATGTCCAAGTATAAAAATATTTTGAAGATAAATACACAACGCAGAGGATGAGAGGACGAGAGTACTAGAATTAATGGTCAATAGGGAATTGTCAATGTAAATAGGAGTTGGGTTTCTGTTCAACATCTGTTTAGAATCTGTGGAATGTCCGTCCTGAACTCAGAGCTACGTGTGCCACAATTTCATTGGTCTGTACATTGAGTCGAGAGCAGGATACTTTTTATTTGGCCATTGGACAAGTTGTACTGCAAGGACTTCTAATTGGTCAACCCCAGGCTACGGTGGGGGGTTATAAATGGTATCCTGTTCCTTTGTCCAGTGGAGAAAAGCTGAGGAGAGGAGAGACTAAACATCTACCTCACAGCATAACATCTTGATTTGTCCTTCTCAAATAAACCAATTTTTCTCTCAGTGATTTGCTTTGGAGTTTGTGTTATTTAAGAATAACATAAATTGCTAACACTTGGTGCCGTGACCCCAATGAATTGGTCTGAACAACAACAATAAGAAAACGTATCAACTGTGTGTTGATCCAGAGGAAAGAGAGAAGGCTGTGCACAACCCGCTTTGGGGAGTCAACTCTTATTCTCCTGATTGATGGCAGAATTGCTGGGTGAGTCGAGACCAATATCATTTTAAAAGAACCAAATCAGGTTAAAATAGTGCATGCAATGAGTGATATGTATCTGTGATGTATAAGTGTTCAAGTACTTTGTTTTATTACAGAGTTTAGTCCTTTGGCACTCTATTAAAAGTTTGGAGTACTTACTCTATTAAAAGGTTTGAGGCCTCTAAATTTTGTGAAATCAACTTGTTGTATAGAAGTAGGTTGCTAGTTGAGAGGCAATTTTTTTGGGGTGAAACCTTCTTGTTGCATAGAAGTGAGTTGTTAGTTGAGTAGCAATTGTTACACATATAGTTAATGTAAACCTTCAACAAACTTTTTGAAGTGAACATAAGTTTTTATGGGTAGCCAGGCCCTACAGAGACAATTTGTGTTCTAGAAGAGGTTTGAGTCCTCAAAAGGGGTTTTATATATATATATATATATATACACAGTTGAAGTCGGAAGTTTACATACACCTTAGCCAAATACATTTAAACTCAATTTTTCACAATTCCTGACATTTTAATCCTAGTAAAAATTCCCCGTCTTAGGTCAGTTAGGATCACCACTTTATTTTAAGAATGTGAAATGTCTGAATAATAGTAGAGAGAATGATTTCAGCTTTTATTTCTTTCATCACATTCCCAGTGGGTCAGAAGTTTACATGCACTCAATTAGTATTTGGTAGCATTGCCTTTAAATTGTTTAACTTGGGTCAAACGTTTCGGGTAGCCTTCCACAAGCTTCCCACAATAAGTTGGGTGAATTTTGGCCCATTCCTCCTGACAGAGCTGGTGTAACGGAGTCAGGTTTGTAGGCATCCTTGCTCGCACACACTTTTTCAGTTCTGCCCATAAATGTTCTATAGGCTGGAGGTCAGGGCTTTGTGATGGCCACTCCAATACCTTGACCTTGTTGTCCTTAAGCCATTTTGCCACAACTTTGGAAGTATGCATGGGGTCATTGTCCATTTGGAAGACCCATTTGCGACCAAGATTTAACTTCCTTACTGATGTCTTGAGATGTTGTTTCAATATATCCACATAATTTTTATTCCTCATGAAGCCATCTATTTTGTGAAGTGCATCAGTCCCTCCTGCAGCAAAGCACTCCCACAACATGATGGGTTGGTGTCCTTCGGCTTGCAAGTCTCCCCCTTTTTCCTCCAAACAAAACAATGGTCATTATGGCCAAACAGTTCTATTTTTGTTTCATCAGACCAGAGGACAGTTTTCCAAAATGTACGATCTTTGTCCCCATGTGCAGTTGCAAACCGTAGTCTGGATTTTTTATGGCGGTTTTGGAGCAGTGACTTCTTCCTTGCTGAGTGGCCTTTCAGGTTATGTCGATATAGGACTCGTTTTACTGTGGATATAGATAATTTTGTACCTGTTTCATCCAGCATCTTCACAAGGTCCTTTGCTGCTGTTCTGGGATTGATTTGCACTTTTCGCACCAAAGTACATTCATCTCTAGGAGACAGAACGTGTCTCCTTCCTGAGCGGTATGACGGCTGTGTGGTCCCATGGTGTTTATACTTGCGTACTATTGTTTGTGCAGATGAACGTGGCACCTTCAGGTGTTTGGAAATTGCTCCCAAGGATGAACCAGACTTGTGGAGGTCTGCAATTATTTTTCTTAGGTCTTGGCTGATGTCATTTGATTTTCCCATGATGTTAAGCAAAGAGGCACTGAGTTTGAAGGTAGACCTTGAAATACATCCACAGGTACACCTCCAATTGACTCACATGATGTTAATTAGCCTATCAGAAGCTTCTAAAGCCATGACATTATTTTCTGGAATTTTCCAAGCTGTTTAAAGGCAGTCAGCTTAGTGTATGTAAACTTCTGACCCATGGAATTGTGATTCAGTGAATTATAAGTGAAATAATCTGTCTGTAACCAAACGTTGGAAAAATGACTTGTCATGCACAAAGTAGATGTCCTAACCGACTTGCCAAAACTATAGTTTGTTAACAAGAAATTTGTGGAGTGGTTGAAAAACGAGTTTTAATGACTCCAACCTGAGTGTATGTAAACTTCCGAATTTCAACTGTACCCTATGGCTGACAATTAAAATGCAATACAGCACTCTATAGGAAAAATTACAATATGATCTTCATGTAATGTAATAGATTGTCATGTATTGTATATTGGAACCTAAGGCAAGAGATGTTTTGGGTTGAAACCTAAGTGTATGTAAACTTCCAACTTCAAATGTAGATGAGGAGATACAGATAGCATAGTCAAAAAGTCAGATGTCAGTGAGTGGTTCTCACTTTTAAGTAAGTTTGTTGTAATCACCCAAAAGAAAACACATTTTATTTGAATTATTAATGAAATCCAAGGTTGATGCAAGGATATCCATGAATCTACCAATGTTAGAATCGGGTGGCCGATAGATGCATGTAATTACCACTTTTTTTTCTCCCAAAAAATGAACAGGAGGGAATTTCTATGAAAAGAGATTCAACATCAATGTTATCAGATGTAAGTGCGAGGTCCTCTCTTACAAAGAATTTAAAACTTGTATAAACTAAAATGGCCCCTCCTCCCACTAATGAGGTTGTACAGTGGTGAACAGCATTATTAGGAGACAAGTCATAAAGCAAGGTTGTCTCTTCAGTCAACCATATTTCTGAAAGGGAAACAATGGAATGATTGAGAGAAGACGGATAATGAACAACGTGGTCATGATTTTTAGGAAGACTGCGAATGTTCAAATGAAAGGTAGAAAATAAGCGTGTCTTGGAATTAGATCAATTGCTATACAGGTTGTTAAATTGCTTAACATTATAGTAATCACAAGTGATAGACTTATCTCTGGTAAATCTCAGGAAATTTGTATCTGGATCAACACAATGATTATATTTATTGTTTATATTTACTCTTTATTAATATCTAATGGGTTAAAGACCATGTTATCAGGGTATGTTATCAGGGTATGTTATGTTGTCAGGGTTGGTATGTTATCAGGGTTGATATGTTATCAGGGTATGTTATCAGGGTCGATATGTTATCGGGGTCGGTATGTTATCGGGGTCGGTATGTTATCGGGGTCGGTATGTTATCGGGGTTGATATGTTATCAGGGTTGATATGTTATCAGGGTTGGTATGTTATCAGGGTTGGTATGTTATCAGAGTTGATATGTTATATGGGTATGTTATCAGGGTTGATATGTTATCAGGGTCGGTATGTTATCAGGGTCGGTATGTTATCAGGGTTGGTATGTTATCAGTGTTGATATGTTATATGGGTATGTTATCAGGGTCGGTATGTTATCAGGGTCGGTATGTTATCAGGGTTGATATGTTATCAGGGTCGGTATGTTATCAGGGTCGATATGTTATCAGGGTTGATATGTTATCAGGGTTGATATGTTATCAGGGTTGGTATGTTATCAGAGTTGATATGTTATATGGGTATGTTATCAGGGTTGATATGTTATCAGGGTCGGTATGTTATCAGGGTTGGTATGTTATCAGGGTCGATATGTTATCAGGGTCGATATGTTATCAGGGTTGATATGTTATCAGGGTTGGTATGTTATCAGAGTTGATATGTTATATGGGTATGTTATCAGGGTTGATATGTTATCAGGGTTGATATGTTATCAGGGTTGATATGTTATCAGGGTCGGTATGTTATCAGGGTCGGTATGTTATCAGAGTTGATATGTTATCAGGGTCGGTATGTTATCAGAGTTGATATGTTATCAGGGTCAGTATTTTATCAGGGTTGATGTGTTATCAGGATTGATATCCTGACCAACTAAGAGAGATACACAGTCGGAATCATCCAGAGAATGGAACAGAAACATAGAAGTGCAAGCCTCACATGTCCAATACAACCATACATTTGTGTTAGTTTTATATATAGGGGTGCACTTCCTATGGAATGCACACATAGACCACAGGACATCTTAATTGGGGAGAACGGGCTCGTGGTAATGACTGGATAGGAGTCAGTGAAGTGGTATCAAATACATGAAACAGATGGTTTCCAGGTGTTTGATGCCATTCCATTTGCTCTGTTCTGACCATTATTATGAGCCGTTCTCCATTCAGCAGCCTCCACTGATTGACACAGTCCACATAACACCACTGAAGACTGTTTATGGTCATGAGGTTATGTGAAACACATGAACAACGTAGAGTAAATATATGTGTGTGTGTGTGTTTATGTGTGCGTGTGTGTTTATGTGTGCCAAATCAGTTGATTATAGCGCAGTCACTTGCCATAGGCCTACGACTGTGTGCTTTCCATACAGTGGGTAGATCTGTAGATGTTTACTGAATTCAAATGCCTGTCACAGGCATTTTTTTGTGTTTTTCAATTAGGTTTTGTGTGGGGTTTTTTTGCGTTTGTGTGTACTTTCCTGTGTGTGTTGCTGTGTATGATTGTTTTTGTTTCTGTGTGTGTGTGTGTGTTACCTAGGGAGTGTGCGGCGGTAGTCTTGGAGCTGAAGAAGCGTCCCAGTCCCAGGTCTCCCAGCTTCACCTCTCCTGTAGCAGTGATGAACACGTTGGCTGGCTTGATGTCTGTCTCAAAGAAAGGGAAAACGGTTCATGTTATTTATCATGGTAGCTGTGGCTGTTAACAATACTGGGTTTATATATGTAGGTCATCTAAGTTCTCTGCATTGGCATGATAGTTTTAGGAGCATTTTAAATGATCAAATAAATTCAATCAATGTCCTAGGTCAGTGTTTCTCAACCTCAGGTCTGTGCACTGGCAGTTGACTTTGGTATAGTCGGCTATGGCAACACTTTTCCCTTGATGGTGTGTAGGGCACTGTGATGTTGTGGCACTGTGGTGTGTGGGGTACTGTGGTGTGTGGGGCACTGCAATGTGTAGGGTACTGTGGTGTGTGGAGCACTGTGGTGTGTGGGGCACTGTGGTGTTGTGGCACTGTGGTGTTGTGGCACTGTGGTGTGTGGGGTACTGTGGTGTGTGGGGCACTGTGGTGTGTAGGATACTGGTGTATGTATGCTTTTTAGTTAACCAAAAAGTGAAATTAAAGGAAAGTTAACTGTCCCTTCAACTGCAGGCACCTCTAAGCCATAGAGATGTATAAATACCCCAACGTATCAGTCCTCAATGGCGCTGCCCATACTAATACAGGCTTTTGGGCACTAGAGTCCTTTTTGCATCTCTACGCTATGAGCACACCTGCAACCAATTTCCCTTGTTAAATACCTGAGCTATGTCTTTTAGGTCAGGGTCAAACAACCCATGCAGTTGTGGAAAAAAATCTGGACCTCTACAAATCAGCCGGGCTAGACAATCTGGAACCTCTCTCTCTAAAATTATCCGCCGAAATTGTTGCAACCCCTATTACTAGCCTTTTCAACCTCTCTCTCGTATCGTCTGGGATCCCCAAAGATTGGAAAGCTGCCGTGGTCATCTCCCTCTTCAAAGGGGGAGACACTCTAGACCCAAACTGCTACTCTTAAAGAAGAAGTTACAGGTCTGTGAGAGCCAGAAATCTTGCTTGTTTGTAGGTGACCAAATACTTATTTTCCACCATAATTTGCAAATAAATTCATAAAAATTCCTACAATGTGATTTTCTGCATTTTTTTTCTCATTTTGTCTGTCATAGTTGAAGTGTACCTATGATGAAAATTACAGGCCTCTCTCATCTTTTTAAGTGGGAGAACTTGCACAATTGGTGGCTGACTAAATACTTGTTTGCCCCACTGTATCACTTTTGCCTTATGGCAAGGTGCTCCATCATGCTGGAAAAGGCATTGTTCGTCACCAAACTGTTCCTGGATGGTTGGGGGAAGTTGCTCTCAGAGGATGTGCTGGTACCATCCTTTATTCATGGCTGTGTTTTTAGGCAAAATTGTGAGTGAGCCCACTCCCTTGGCTGAGAAGCAACCCCACTGTTGGCATGACACAGGACTGATGGTAGCGCTCACCTTGTGTTCTCCGGACAAGCTTTTTTCCGGATGCCCCAAACAATCAGAAAGCGGATTCATCAGAGAAAAGGACTTTACCCCAGTCCTCAGCAGTCCAATCCCTGTAACGTTTGCAGAATATCAGTCTGTCCCTGATGTTTTTCCTGGAGAGAAGTGGCTTCTTTGCTGCCCTTCTAGACACCAGGTCATCCTACAAAAGTCTTCGCCTCACTGTGCGTGCAGATGCACTCACCTTTCTGCTGCCATTCCTGAGCAAGCTCTGTACTGGTGGTGCCCCGATCCCGCAGCTGAATCAACGGTCCTGGCGCTTGCTAGACTTTCTTGGGCGCCCTGAAGCCTTCTTCACAACAATTGAACCACTCTCCTTGAAGGTCTTGATGATCCGATAAATGGTTGATTTAGGTGCAGTCTTACTGGCAGCAATATCCTTGCCTGTGAAGCCCTTTTTATGCAAAGCAATGATGACGCCACGTGTTTCCTTCCAGGTAACCATGGTTGACAGAGGAAGAACAATGATTCCAAGCACCACCCTCCTTTTGAAGCTTCCAGTCTGTTATTCGAACTCAATCAGCATGACAGTGATCTCCAGCCTTGTCCTCGTCGACATTCACACCTGTGTTAACAAGAGAATCACTGACATGATGTCAGCTGGTCCTTTTGTGGCAGGGCTGAAATGCAGTGGAAATGTTTTTGGGGGATTCAGTTAATTTGCATGGCAAAGAGGGACTTTGCAATTAATCTGATCACTCTTCATAACATTCTGGAGTAAATGCAAAATCCCATCATACAAACTGAGGCATCAGACTTTGTGAAAATTAATATTTGTGTCATTCTCAACTTTTGGCCACAACTGTAGTTGCAGTCCTCCATAGGAATGAATGGAATTCCACAGTACTTCAATTCAATTACATTTATTTAAGATTTTTTTTGTTGTAGTGGGGAAAGTAACATTAGTACTCTCTAAAACAATATACTTTAAGGAAATTATTGTTGTTTATCTCACATAATATCATTTAAAAGTATGCATTGAGGTGTTTGTAATAGAATAAATGTGTCAAATTAATGTAGACATTAATACATGCATTTCTATAGCTTTCAAAATATTTTTTTACTATTGAGGTGGAGTACCAAGATGGCTGCGCGGCGGCTTCAATACAGCGCCCCCTGTCGGTTATCCAGGATTTATTCACATCATTGGTCACAATATCCAACATGAGTAACCCAAAATATTGTTTACATTTTATTTTGTTTTTCATGTGTTTATAGATGCGCATTTTAGATGCATTGTTGTAGAATGTTGAGTTGTTGCCATGTCTAGATAAGTAAAGGAATGTTTGCATACGTATTGAAATGATCAGATTTATACACTACCATTCAACAGTTTGGGGTCACATAGAAATGTCCTTATTTTTGAAAGAAAAGCTCATTTTTCATCCATTAAAATAACATAAAATGTATCAGAAATACAGTGTAGACATTGTTAACGTTGTAAATGACTATTCTAGCTGGAAATGGCAGTTGTTTATGGAATATCTACATAGGCGTACAGAGGCCCATTATCAGCAACCATCACTCCTGTGTTACAATGGCACGTTGTGTTAGCTAATCCAAGTTTATCATTTAAAAAACTAATTGATCATTAGAAAGCCCTTTTTGCAATGATCAACAACAGCATTTATGGGTTTGCTTACATGCTCAAAATGGCCAGAAACAAAGAACTTTCTTCTGAAACTCGTCAGTTGATTCTTGTTCTGAGAAATGAAGGCTATTCCATGTGAGAAATGGCTAAGAAACTGGAGATATCGTACAACGCTGTGTACTACTCCCTTCACAGAACAGCGCAAACTGGCTCTAACCAGAATAGAAAGAGGAGTGGGAGGCTTCGGTGTACAACTGAGCAAGAGGACAAGTACATTAGAGTGTCTAGTTTGAGAAACAGATGCCTCACAAGTCCTCAAATGGCAGTTTCATTAAATAGTACATGCAAAACACCAGTCTCAACGTCAATAGTGAAGAAATGACTCCGGGATGCTGGCCTTCTAGACAGAGTCCCTCTATCCAGTGTCTGTGTTCTTTTGCCCATCTTAATCTTTTATTTTCATTGGCCAGTCTGAGATACGGATTTTTCTGCCTAGAAGGCCAGCATTCCGCAGTCGCTTCTTCACTGCTGACGTTGAGACTGGTGTTTTGCGGGGTACTATTTAATGAAGCTGCCAGTGTAGGCGTAGAATGAGAGAAGGGGAGAGAGGAAAGTAGGAGGAGGAGAGGACTGATTAAAAAAGGGGGAAATGGAAAGGGGGATTAGAGAAGAAAGGTTAATAGAGATGAACGATGGTAAGAGGGGAGAGAGGAAGAGGAGTTAATGAAAGTGGTTGTTTACCGCGGTGCATGACTCTACGGGAGTGCATGTGCTCCAGGGCACTGCACAGCTGGACAAAATATTTCCATATTGTCCTCTCCGGGATGAGCCGCCTCTTCTTCTTAAAGTGCTGCGAGAGAGAGAGAAGAAGTTAGGAAAATAGACAGAAACAGAGCTGTGAGTAAAGCCTGGATTCTCTCTCTCTCTCCAACATACACACACACACACACACACACACACACACACTGCCTTCCCTCTCTCCCCAACAAGTGCACACACACACTGCCTACCATCTCTCCCCAACAAGTGCACACACACACTGCCTTCCCTCTCTCCCCAACAAGTGCACACACACACTGCCTTCCATCTCTCCCCAACAAGTGCACACACACACTGCCTTCCATCTCTCCCCAACAAGTGCACACACACACTGCCTTCCCTCTCTCCCCAACAAGTGCACGCACACACACACTCGCCTCAAAACCCCCTGAGTCAATGTCAGACAGCCCCCAAAACAGTGCGGAACATCTAAAGAATTAATCTGTGCATTACCATTTACCCTGTATTTGAGTGGGTAATGAGAAGCCATTTGGGAGAGGTAGCCTAACGAGAGTTGACACTGCCAGCGCACAGAGCCAAGCACCTAATTAACAATAATCTGGCTAATTAAACTGCCAAAACTTTGTTTAATGCCCCAAAACAACAAATGTTAGTATTTTCTTTCAACTTTTTTTTCCATCCCCAAACTTGTTCAGGTTTTTTGGAATAAAACACCTTTTTAATTACAAGGACATTTGCCGCCAGCAAGATGTTTTTGACTGTGATCTGCATATCGGTTGAATTGAGAGCTTGGAATTAGGAATCTCTTTCTACATCATTATAATGATGACTTAAAAAGATAAGACAACAATAAAGTCAAACTGAAGATGGGAAAGGGATCAGTTTGGGTTTTAAACTTTTTGGGAACGAGAGGATAGAAGAAGACAGACGTACAATGAGAGGACAAGATGAGGAACAAGCAAGGTTAAGAAGAAAAGGCAGAGGAACAAGATACGAGGAGAAGAGGAAAGAGAGACGAGGAGAAAGAAAGGAAAAAGAGATGAGGAGAGGAAAGAGACGAGGAGAGGAAAGAGAGACGAGGAGAGGAAAAAAAGAGATGTGGAGAGGAAAAAGAGAGAGACGAGGAGAGGAAAAAGACGAGGAGAGGAAAAAGACGAGGAGAGGAAAGAGATGAGGAGAGGAAAGAGACGAGGAGAGGAAAGCGAGACGAGGAGAGGAAAGAGAGACGAGGAGAGCAAAAAGAGAGAGACGAGAGGAAAAAGAGACGAGGAGAGGAAAGAGAGACGAGGAGGGGAAAGAGACCAGGATCGTAAAAAGAGAGAGACGAGGATAGTAAAAAGAGAGAGACAAGGAGAAGAAAAAGAGAGACAAGGAGAGGAAAGAGAGAGACTAGGAGAGGAAAAAGAGACGAGGAGAGGAAAGAGAGACGAGGAGGGGAAAGAGACAAGAGAAGTAAAAAGAGAGACAAGGTGAGGAAAAATAAAGACGAGGAGAGGAAAGAGAGAGATGAGGAGAGGAAAAAGAAAGACGAGGAGAGGAAAAAGAGAGACGAGGAGGGGAAAAAGAAAGACGAGGAGAGGAAAGAGACGAGGAGATGAAAAAGAGAGAGACGAGGAGAGGAAAATAGAGAGACGAGGAGAGGAAAGAGAGAGACGAGGAGAGGAAAAAGAGAGACGAGGAGAGGAAAAAGAGAGACGAGGAGAGGTAAAAGAGAGACGAGGACAGGAAAAAGAGAGAGACGAGGAGAGGAAAAAAGACGAGGAGAGGAAAGAGAGACGAGGAGAGGAAAAAGAGAGACGAGGAGAGCAAAGAGAGACGAGGAGGGGAAAGAGAGACGAGGAGAGGAAAGAGAGAGACGAGGAGAGGAAAAAGAGAGAGACGAGGAGAGGAAAAAGAGAGAGACGAGGAGAGGAAAGAGAGACGAGGAGAGGAAAAAGAGAGACGAGGAGAGGAAAAAAGAGAGAGATGAGGATAGGAAAAAGACGAGGAGAGGAAAGAGACGAGGAGAGGAAAAAGACGAGGAGAGGAAAGAGACGAGGAGAGGAAAGCGAGACGAAGAGAGGAAAGAGAGACGAGGAGAGGAAAAAGAGACGAGGAGAGGAAAGAGACGAGGAGAGGAAAAAGAGAGATATGTGGAGAGGAAAAAGAGAGAGACGAGGAGAGGAAAAAGAGAGAGACGAAGATAGGAAAAAGACGAGGAGAGGAAAGAGACGAGGAGAGGAAAAAGACGAGGAGAGGAAAGAGACGAGGAGAGGAAAGCGAGACGAAGAGAGGAAAGAGAGACGAGGAGAGGAAAAAGAGAGAGATGAGGATAGAGGATAGAAAAAGAGAGAGACGAGGAGAGGACAAAGAGAGACGAGGAGAGCAAAAAGAGAGAGACGAGGAGAGGAAAGACAGACGAGGAGGGAAAGAGACCAGGATAGTAAAAAGAGAGAGACGAGGAGAGGAAAAAGAGAGACGAGGAGAGGAGAGGAAAGAGAGAGACGAGGAGAGGAAAAAGAGACGAGGAGAGGAAAGAGAGACGAGGAGGGGAAAGAGACGAGGAGAGGAAAGAGAGAGACGAGGAGAGGAAAAAGCGAGATGAGGAGAGGAAAGAGACGAGGAGAGGAAAGAGAGAAGAGGAGGGGAAAGAGTGACGAGGAGAGGAAAAAGAGTGAGACGAGGAGAGGGAAAAGACGAGGAGATGAAAAAGAGAGAGACGAGGAGAGGAAAGAGAGACGAGGAGAGGAAAAAGAGAGAGACGAGGAGAGGAAAAAGAGTGAGACGAGGAGAGGACAAAGAGAGACGAGGAGAGCAAAAAGAGAGAGACGAGGAGAGGAAAGAGAGACGAGGAGGGGAAAGAGACCAGGATAGTAAAAAGAGAGAGAGGGGGAGAGGAAAAAGAGAGACGAGGAGAGGAGAGGAAAGAGAGAGACGAGGAGAGGAAAAAGAGACGAGGAGAGGAAAGTGAGACGAGGAGGGGAAAGAGAGACGAGGAGAGGAAAGAGAGAGACGAGGAGAGGAAAAAGAGAGATGAGGAGAGGAAAGAGAGACGAGGAGAGGAAAGAGAGAAGAGGAGGGGAAAGAGAGACGAGGAGATGAAAAAGAGAGACGAGGAGAGGAAAAAGAGAGACGAGGAGAGGAAAGAGAGAGACGAGGAGAGGAAAAAAGAGAGACGAGGAGAGGAAAAAGAGAGAGACGAGGAGAGGAAAAAGAGACGAGGAGAGGAAAGAGAGACGAGGAGAGGAAAGAGAGACGAGGAGGGGAAAGAGACGAGGAGAGGAAAAAAGAGACGAGGAGAGGAAAAAGAGAGAGACGAGGAGAGGAAAAAGACGAGGAGAGGAAAGAGAGACGAGGAGAGGAAAAATAAGACGAGGAGAGGAAAGAGAGAGATGAGGAGAGGAAAAAGAAAGACGAGAGGAAAAAGAGAGACGAGGAGGGGAAAAAGAAAGACGAGGAGAGGAAAGAGATGAGGAGATGAAAAAGAGAGAGACGAGGAGAGGAAAAAGAGAGACGAGGAGAGGAAAGAGAGAGACGAGGAGAGGAAAAAGAGAAAAGAGGAGAGGAAAAAGAGAGAGACGAAGAGAGGAAAAAGAGAGAGACGAGGAGAGGAAAAAGAGAGAGACGAGGAGAGGAAAAAGAGAGACGAGGAGAGGAAAGAGAGACGAGGAGAGGAAAGAGAGACGAGGAGGGGAAATAGACGAGGAGAGGAAAAAGAGAGAGACGAGGAGAGGAAAAAGAGAGACGAGGAGAGGAAAAAGAAAGACGAGGAGAGGAAAAAGACAAGGAGAGGAAAGAGAGACGAGGAGAGGAAAAAGAGAGACGAGGAGAGCAAAGAGAGACGAGGAGGGGAAAAAGAGAGACGAGGAGAGGAAAAAGAGAGACGAGGAGAGGAAAGAGAGACGAGGAGGGGAAAAAGAGACGAGGAGAGGAAAGAGAGAGACGAGGAGAGGAAAAAGAGACGAGGAGAGGAAAGAGAGACGAGGAGGGGAAATAGACGAGAAAAGTAAAAAGAGAGAGACGAGGAGAGGAAAAAGAAAGACGAGGAGAGGAAAGAGAGAGACGAGGAGAGGAAAAAGAGAGAGACGAGGAGAGGAAAAATAGAGAGACGAGGAGAGGAAAAAAGACGAGGAGAGGAAAGAGAGAGACGAGGAGAGGAAAAAGAGAGACGAGGAGAGGAAAGAGAGACGAGGAGGGGAAAGAGAGACGAGGAGAGGAAAGAGAGACGAGGAGAGGAAAGAGAGACGAGTAGGGGAAAGAGAGACGAGGAGAGGAAAGAGAGACAAGTAGGGGAAAGAGAGACGAGGAGAGGAAAGAGAGACGAGGAGAGGAAAGAGAGACGGGGAGAGGAAAGAGAGACGAGGAGAGGAAAGAGAGACGGGGAGAGGAAAGAGAGACGGGGAGAGGAAAGAGAGACGAGGAGAGGAAAGAGAGACGAGGAGAGGAAAGAGAGACGAGGAGAGGAAAGAGAGACGAGGAGGGGAAAGAGAGACGAGGAGGGGAAAGAGAGACGAGGAGAGGAAAGAGAGAGACGAGATAGAGACAAACAGATGCGGATAGGGAAAGCTGGAGGGATGAGGAAAGCAGTTGTGTGGAGGATATATGTTTTTATGTGCATCTTTGTGTGTGTGTGTGTGTGTGTGTGTGTGTGTGTGTGTGTGTGTGTGTGTGTGTTTGTGTGATGGGGCGTGACAGCGTCAGGCCGGTGGAGGTACAGAGAGGCTAAGGAGAAGTTATGTCTGTCAGAGCAGGCTGTCAGAGCCTGGGGGACTCTTCTCATCTCTCTCCCCTGATCTATTGCTCTCTCTTCATCTCTCTCTCTTTCTCCTCTCCCCTGATCTCTGTCTCTCTCACACACACACATCCCCCCTCTCCCCTCTCCCCACTCCCACTCTCTCTCTCCTGGTCCTGTCCATCCCAGCAGACGAGCCATGGGGATGTTATTCAAACCCCTGAAGGTTTAGCCTCACCCTGCCATGCACCACCTGAGACCAGCCACCAGTTACCAGTCAGTGTCTGACCTCTCACCTTGATCATCTGAGAGAGGTCGCCGGCATCCGCCAGCTCCAGCAAGATGTTGAGCTCATTGTCTTCGATGAAGGAGTCCAGGTACTTGATCACGTTGGGGTGGTTCAAATGCTGTGAGGAGAATAAAACAGCATGCCAGTTCAGGTTCTACAGTCATGTCTGTTTGAGAAGGTGGGGTTTTCTATCTCAAATCAGATGAACCAAACTGTTCCAGTTAGACAAGGTTAACATGTCTTGTTGTGTTGTGCTCACTCAAATGTATTAACATGTCCCCTCTGGACAAATATAGACACAGTACACCACAACAAGTGCAGCATGATAGCCAGTCGTTGTACATGTTCAATAACTAATCTCCATTGATGAGAGTATTATGGCTCATAATAACATGACTGTCCTGAGCTTTGTTTAAAGTCTGAGTGATGGTTGACTTCCCATTAAAAAAATCATGGCGGTTTCAATGAGGTCCTCCTCAATGAGAGAGCCTAGTGACGCCAAACAATGACTGATAGGAACAGAACGCTATAGGCTAGGTGGAGTAATACACAGCTAACAAAATAAACAGTAAGCCAATACAGTGACTGATAGGAATAGAACGCTATAGGCTAGGTGGAGTAATACACAGCTAACAAAATAAACAGTAAGCCAATACAGTGACTGATAGGAATAGAACGCTATAGGCTAGGTGGAGTAATACACAGCTAACAAAATAAACAGTAAGCCAATACAGTGAAGCTCAGGTTGAGGGTTGGATCACTGGTTGAGTCATACCAAAGACTCTTAAAATGAGACCAGGTCCCATATGTATCAAGCATCTCAAAGTTTTAGAGTGAATTTCAAGATTCTTCTAATGGTTTTTAAATCAATCCACGATTGCGCATCCCAATACTTGTCAGACATGATTTTAAGTTATGTACCCAGTAGGTCCCTCAGGTCCTCTGGTATTTTAACTATCCCAAAGCCTAGGACCAAGAGGCATGGAGAGGCAGCCTTTAGTTACTATGCCTCCAGCCTCTGGAATAGCCTGCCAGAGAACCTGAGGGGGGCCAAGAGGCATGGAGAGGCAGCCTTTAGATACTATGCCCCCTGCCTCTGGAATAGCCTGCCAGAGAACCTGAGGGGGCCAAAAGGCATGGAGAGGCAGCCTTTAGTTACTATGCCCCCAGCCTCTGGAATAGCCTGCCAGAGAACCTGAGGGGGCCAAGAGGCATGGAGAGACAGCCTTTAGTTACTATGCCCCCAGCCTCTGGAATAGCCTGCCAGAGAACCTGAGGGGGCCAAGAGGCATGGAGAGACAGCCTTTAGTTACTATGCCCCCAGCCTCTGGAATAGCCTGCCAGAGAACCTGAGGGGGGCCAAGAGGCATGGAGAGACAGCCTTTAGTTACTATGTCCCCAGCCTTTAGTTACTATGCCCCCAGCCTCTGGAATAGCCTGCCAGAGAACCTGAGGGGGGCTGAAACTGTAGACATATTTAAAAGAGATCTTAAAACACACCTTTTTAGCTTTGCTTTTCCTTACTGTGCTTGGTAGTCGTTTATTTTTTATTGTTATTATTTTGTTTGTCCTCTTATGTTTGTTGTGTAGTAAATATTCAAGTTTCTATTTTAATTGTTTTTTTGTTTTTTTTCCTGTGACGGACATTGTGTTGCATTCCATGTCTGAAATGTTCTGTATTAATAAAGCTTGGTTTGATTTGAAAGTAGAAGTGATGATCTAGAATCAGTTTAGCCTTTTAGATTATAATGAATATGATTGTATGGGCGGGGAGAACCCGATCCTAGATCAGAACTCCTACTCTGAGATGCTTTATGAATACTGGCCCTGATGCCTCCGCTTGGCAGTAGAAGTAGAAGAATTGGGGGTAAGGCCTTACGACAGACTAGCGTCCTATCCAGGGGTAGTACTTGTACATCAAACTGCCTCACGCTAGGGAAAACGGGAGATGGGATCCTGCCCTATGGGCCGTTCTGACTCAGACAAGGCTTACTTACTCCCTAATGCAGTGAAGCGATTAATGCATTCAGTAGCCTGTGTGGCATCAAAGGTGCTGTAGGAGGTGTAGACCGTATTATCACCCTGTTTGGGCTGTCAGAATCAGCCTGTACATCACTCAGAAATCCCTGAAGTGTATGGGTGGGATAGGAAAACAGGATCATACTATAGCAATCTCACCTACGTGTGTGTGTGTGTGAGCGTCTGGGTAAGTGTAATCGTGTGAAGATATAGTGTTGGTCCGTGAGCCTGTGCACATGATTTACGTGTGTGTGTGTGTGTGTGTGTGCCCTCTCTTCGTTCGTATAGAGTCAAATGACCAACAGACTCTGAGACAGCTTCTACCCCCACGCAATAAGAATAGCCAGACTGCTAAATAAGTTAATTACATGGTTAGACAAACTCACACACACACACTACATCGACACTCTCACATAATCACATACAATACATACACTCACACACTTTTACATTTGCTGCTGCTACTCTGTTGGTTATTTTACTCTCATTATTATTATTATTACTATTGCTATTATAATTATTATTATTCTCTCCTAATTTATTTTATTTATTTATTTCACCTTTATTTAACCAGGTAGGCAAGTTGAAAACAAGTTCTCATTTACAATCACTACCTGGCCAAGATAAAGCAAAGCAGTTCGACACGTACAACAACACAGAGTTACACATGGAGTAAAACAAACATACAGTAGAAAAATATGTCTATATACAATGTGAGCAAATGAGGTGAGATAAAGGAGATAAAGGCCACCAAAAAAAGGCCATTGTGGCAAAGTAAATACAATATAGCAAGTAAAACACTGGAATGGTAGATTTGCAGTGGAAGAAATAATGGGGTGCAAAGGAGCAAAATAAATAAATAAATACAGTAGGTGGAGAGGTAGTTGTTTGGGCTAAATTATAGATGGGCTATGTACAGGTGCAGTAAACTGTGAGCTGCTCTGACAGCTGGTGCTTAAAGCTAGAGAGGGAGATAAGTGTTTCCAGTTTCAGAGATTGTTGTAGTTTGTTCCAGTCATTGGCAGCAGAGAACTGGAAGGAGAGGCGGCCAAAGGAAGAATTGTTTTTTGGGGTGACCAGAGAGATATACCTGCTGGAGCCCGTGCTACAGGTGGGTGCTGCTATGGTGACCAGCGAGCTGAGATAAGGTGGGACTTTACCTAGCAGGGTCTTGTAGATGACCTGGAGTCAGTGGGTTTGGCGACGAGTATGAAGCTAACTTCATGTGTAACTGCCTGTGTATATTGGTTTCTAGCTTCCCTGAAAAGTTGCATATCACGGGGGCTGTTCGATGCTAATGCAGAACGCCATAGGATGTTTTTGTGTTGGTTAAGGGCAGTCAGGTCTGCAGAGAACCAAGGGGTATATCTGTTCCTGGTTCTAAATTTCAAATCAAATCAAATTTTATTTGTCACATACACATGGTTAGCAGATGTTAATGCGAGTGTAGCGAAATGCTTGTGCGTCTAGTTCCGACAATGCAGTAATAACCAACGAGTAATCTAACCTAACAATTCCACAACTACTACCTTATACACACAAGTGTAAAGGGATAAAGAATATGTACATAAAGATATATGAATGAGTGATGGTACAGAACGGCATAGGCAAGATGCAGTAGATGGTATCGAGTACAGTATATACATATGAGATGAGTAATGTAGGGTATGTAAACAAAGTGGCATAGTTTAAAGTGGCTAGTGATACATGTATTACATAAAGACGCAGTAGATGATATAGAGTACAGTATATACATATGAGATGAGTAATGTAGGGTATGTAAACATTATATTAAGTGGCATTGTTTAAAGTGGCTAGTGATACATTTTTACATCAATTTTCATCAATTTCCATTATTAAAGTGGCTGGAGTTGAGTCAGTGTGTTGGCAGCAGCCACTCAATGTTACTGGTGGCTGTTTATCAGTCTGATGGCCTTGAGATAGAGGCTGTTTTTCAGTCTCTTGGTCCCTGCTTTGATGCACCTGTACTGACCTCGCCTTCTGGATGATAGGGGGGTGAACAGGCAGTGGCTCGGGTGGTTGTTGTCCTTGATGATCTTTATGGCCTTCCTGTGACATCGGGTGGTGTAGGTGTCCTGGATGGCAGGTAGTTTACCCCCGGTGATGCAGACCTCACTACCCTCTGGAGAGGGCGGAGCAGTTGCCGTACCAGGCGGTGATACAGCCCGACAGGATGCTCTCGATTGTGCATCTGTAAAAGTTTGTGAGTGCTTTCTGAGGTTTAAGAGGCGCTGCTGCGCCTTCTTCACGATGCTGTCTGTGTGAGTGGACCAATTCAGTTTGTCCGTGATTTGTACACCAAGGAACTTAAAACCTGTTACACACTCCACTACTGTCCCGTCGATGTGGATACGGGGGTGCTCCCTCTGCTGTTTCCTGAAGTCCACAATCACCTCCTTTGTTTTGTTGACGTTGAGTGTGAGGTTATTTTCCTGACACCACACTCCGAGGGCCCTCATCTCCTCCCTGTAGGCCGTCTCGTCGTTGTTGGTAATCAAGCCTACCACTGTTGTGTCGTCCGCAAACTTGATGATTGAGTTGGAGGCGTGCGTGGCCACGCAGTCGTGGGTGAACAGGGAGTACAGGAGAGGGCTCAGAACGCTCCCCTGTGGGTCCCCAGTGTTGAGGATCAGCGGGGTGGAGATGTTGTTACCTACCCTCACCACCTGGGGGCGGCCCGTCAGGAAGTCCAGTACCCAGTTGCACAGGATGAGGTCGAGACCCAGGGTCTCGAGCTTGATGATACCCCGGCCAGGTCGATTAGAAAGGCCTGCTCGCTGAAGTGTTTCAGGGAGCGTTTGACAGTGATGAGTGGAGGACGTTTGACCGCTGACCCATTACGGATGCAGGCAATGAGGCAGTGATCGCTGAGATCTTGGTTGAAAACAGCAGAGGTGTATTTAGAGGGCAAGTTGGTTCGGATTATATCTATGAGGGTACCCGTGTCTACGGCTTTGGGGTGGTACCTGGTAGGTTCATTGATCATTTGTGTGAGATTGAGGGCATCAAGCTTAGATTGTAGGATAGCTGGGGTGTTAAGCATGTTCTAGTTTAGGTCGCCAAGCAGCACGAGCTCTGAAGATAGATGGGGGGCAAGCAGTTCACATATGGTGTCCAGAGCACAGCTGGTGGCAGAGGGTGGTCTATCGCAGGCGGCAACGGTGAGAGACTTGTTTTTAGAGAGGTGGATTTTTAAAAGTAGAAGTTCAAATTGTTTGGGTACAGACCTGGATAGTAGGACAGAACTCTGCAGGCTATCTTTGCAGTAGATTGCAACACCGCCCCCTTTGTCTGTTCTATCTTGTCTGAAAATGTTGTAGTTAGGGATGAAGATTTCAGAATTTTTGGTGGTCTTCCTAAGCCAGGATTCAGTCACGGCTAGAACATCCGGGGTGGCAGAGTGTGCTAAAGCAGTGAATAAAACAAACTTAGGGAGGAGGCTTGTAATGTTAACATGCATGAAACCAAGGCTATTACGGTTACAGAAGTCATCAAAAGAGAGCGCCTGGCGAATAGGAGTGGAGCTAGGCACTGCAGGGCCTGGATTCACCTCTACATCACCAGAGGAACAGAGGAGGAGTAGGATAAGGGTACGGCTAAAAACTATGAGAATTGGTCGTCTAAAACGTCTGGAACAGAGAGTAAAAGGAGGTTTCTGGGGGCGATAAAATAGCTTCAAGGTATAATGTACAGACAAAGGTATGGTAGGATGTGAATACAGTGGAGGTAAACCTAGGTATTGAGTAATGATGAGAGAGATATTGTCTCTAGAAACATCATTGAAACCAGGTGATGTCATCGCATGTGTGGGTGGTGTAACTGAAAGGTTGGATAAGGTATAGTGAGCAGGGCTAGATGCTCTACAGTGAAATGAGCCAATAAACACTAACCAGAACAGCATTTCCGTCGGTAGATTAGTGGGGTTCCGTGTGGTAGAGGGGATCAATCCAATTGGCAAAATAGATATAGTTATAGTGACCCAAGAAGAATTGTCCGATAAACCTATTCAGATAGCAGTCGATAAGACAGCTAACGATTAGCGGCCCGCAGATGGGCATTCAGGTAATGTCGCGATGGAGGGGCCAGTTGGATAACTCCCTCTGGAAGATAACGTCGGTAGTCCAGTCGTGAAGGCCCGGTGGGGCTCCGCATCGGCAGTAAAACTGGTCCGGAGTGGCTGAGGGAACTCTTCAGCTGGCTAGCTCCGTAATAATTTATGTTTGCTCCGGGATCGACGTAAGCCAATAGTCACACGGATAGCAGCTAGCTAGCTGTGAGATCCAGGTGTAAATGTCCAGAGCTTGCAGTTGAAATCCGGAGATATGGAGAGAAAAATAGGTCCGGTATGTTCTGGTCTGAGTCGCGTTGTACAAAACTGGCGAAAGCTTTTCGAGCTAAAGGATAGCTGATGACCACAAACCGTGGTTAGCTGAATGCTAACGTTAGCCGGTAAACTGGCTAGCTTCTGGCTAGCTTCTATTGTGGATTTCAGATTTAAGGTAAATAAGACTTTTTATTTATTTATTGTGAGGCGGGTTGCAGGAGAGTGTTTGAAGTTTGAAAAGAAAATATATAAAAGATATGCAAAGAAAGGTGTAAATATATATATACACGGGACACGACAAGACGAGGACAAAGGACGTCTGACTGCTATGCCATCTTGGGTAATAATCTTGGATAATAAATAATGCCTAGTCACTTTTACCCTGCCTTAATGTACATACAGTGGGTCAAAAAAGTATTTAGTCAGCCACCAATTGTGCAAGTTCTCCCACTTAAAAAGATGAGAGAGGCCTGTAATTTTTTATAATAGGTACACTTCAACTATGACAGACAAAATGAGGAAAAAAAATCAGAAAATCACAATGTAGGATTTTTAATGAATTTATTTGCAAATTATGGTGGAAAATAAGTATGTGGCCTTTTATAAATGCATTTCATGCAATGCTACATCATTTTAGATGACTGGAGACTTTAGCAGGATCTTTTTTAATACAGCAGAAATTATGGAAATGACAGGCTACTTTGACACTAACAAACTGAGTGAATCTGGGATCAATAAAACGAGCTGGTCTTGAAACCATCGATAGGCTAGACCTAGGAGTGTGGAGACACATATTGTACTGTATGAGGAGGAAGTTCTAGTCCTAAAAAAAGCTTTCCAGTTTCACTGACTCACTCAATGATGCGCAGCTCACTCACAGTCGATGGCCGATAAGCTTGTGCCAAAAGCCTATCTCAATTCAAATGTTATTTGTCACATGCGCCGAATACCGTGAAATGCTTACTCACAAGCCCTTAGCCAACAATGCAGTTCAAGAAATCATAACAATCACCCCAACAATGGCCAGGAGTTGGTCAATATAGGCTAGCTACAATGTTGCGCAATTCTTAGAATATCAGGTACGTTTTTACATTATGTTCTTTAGGGGAAGGAGAATTACAGAGGAGTCAAATGGGTTCCCGGAACGAAACACTCCAAAACTGAGAGGTGCCGGATCTGGTTCCGGTAGGATCCGGCTCAAATTAAGCACTGGTTGTGATGTACTCCTTTATCACGGAAGCCCCACACACACACACACACACACACACACACACACACACACACACACACACACACACACACACACACACACACACTGTCAGTCTTCTTGTATGCTAATCTGACCCACTCTTCCTGACAGGGGTCTCTGCCCACAGATGCACACTTCAAGTCCCTGTCATAAACTCCACTTTACCGCCCGGCCGCCTCGCACGCCGCACCAAAACAAATGTCACCCCTGATGATGATGACAACAAACCACTTTAATTTATGCCACCATAAAACCCCAACTGCCAGCGCAGCCGCCAATCACTCCGGGAGGCGTAACAAGCAGCAGATGGGGCGTGTGATTTGACAGGTCGTTAAAGTGACAGGCGGCATTGACAGGCGGGCGGGATCAAGGACCTGACAGGGCCACCTCCCTCCTTCCCTCCTTTTTCTTCTCCCTCTCTTCCTTTCTCGTCCTCTCATGGCTTTTTCTGTGGCTCCCCCTCCCCCCATACCTTGCGATGACATAAACACACACACACACTGCCGCCTCTAAACAGAGCATCACAGCCAGCGTGAGATGACAGCAAACACACTTGGAGTGTCAGAACAGAGGCTCTCTTTGATCCCGTACAATGACAAAGAGTAATACACACACGTGAATAGACGGAGGACTATACGCACTTAACGATACTCCAAACACAGGTGTGCATAAGTGTGTGTGTGTGTGTGTGTGTGTGTGTGTGTGTGTGTGTGTGTTGTGTGTGTGATATATATATATATACAGTACCAGTAAAAGTTTGGACACACTTACTCATTCAAGATTCAGGTTTTTCTTTATTTTTTTACTATTTTAGACATTGTAGCATAATAATAAAGACATCAAAACTTTGAAACAATACATGTGGAATCATGATGTAGTTACCAAATAACTGTTAAATATATTTTATATTTGAGATTCTTCAAAGTAGCCACCCTTTGACTTGATGACAGCTTGGCATTCTCTCAACCAGCTTCACCTGGAATGCTTTTCCAACAGTCTTGAATGAGTTCCCACATATGCTTGAGCACTTGTTGGCTGATTTTCCTTCACCCTGCGGTCCAAATCATCCCAAACCATCTCATTGGGTTGAGGTCGGGTGATTGTGGAGGCCAGGTCATCTGATGCAGGACTCCATCCCTCTCCTTCTTGGTCAAATAGCCCTTACACAGCCTGGAGGTGTGTTTTGGGTCATCGTCCTGTTGAAAAACAAATTAGTCCCACTAAGCGCAAACCAGATGGGATTGAGTTTCGCTGCAGAATGCTGCGGTAGCCATTATGGTTAAGTGTGCCTTGAATTCTAAATAAATCACAGACAGTGACACCAGCAAAGCACCCCCACACCATCACACCTCCTCCTCCATGCTTCACGGTGGGAACCACACATGCAGAGATCATCCTTTGCTTCTCACAAAGACACATCGTTTGGAACCAAAAATCTTACATTTGGACTCATCAGACCAAAGGACAGATTTCTACCGGTCTAATGTCCATTGCTCTTGTTTCTTGGTCCAAGCAAGCCTCTCCTTCTTATTGGTGTCCTCTATTAGTGGTTTCTTTGCAGCAATTCGACCATGAAGGCCTGATTCACGCAGTCTCCTCTGAACAGATGATGTTGAGATGTGTCTGTTACTTGAACTCTGTGAAGCATTTATTTGGGCTGCAATTTCTGAGGCTGGCAATTCTAATGAATTTATGCTCTGCAGCAGAGGTACGTTTCCTGTTGCGGTCCTCATGAGAGTTAGTTTCCTCATAGCGCTTGATGGTTTTAGCGACTGCACTTGAAGAAACTTTCGAAGTTCTTGAAATTTTCCGGATTGACTGACCTTCATGTCTTAAACTAATGATGGACTGTTGTTTCTCTTTGCTTATTTGAATTGTTCTTGCTATAATATGGACTTGGTCTTTTACCAAATAGAGCTATCTTCTGTATACCAACCCTACATTGTCACAACACAACTGGCTCAAACGCATTAAGAAGGAAATGTACTTTTAACAAGGCACATCTGTTAATTGAAATGCATTTCAGGCGACTACCTCATGAAGCTGGTTGAGAGAATGCCAAGAGTGGTGCAAAGCTGTAATCAAGGCAAAGGGTGGCTACTTTGAAGCATCTCAAATATAACATATATTTTGATTTGTTTAACACTTTTTTGGTTACTACATGATACCATATGTGTTATTTCATAGTTTTGACGTCTTCACTATTATTCTACAATGTCGAAAATAGTACAAATGAAGAAAAACCCTTGAATGAGTAGGTGTGTCCCAAACTTTTGACTGGTACTGTATATACATCTGCCACTGCAGAAGCCTGCATGTGTGTGTCAATGAATGTGTTTATATGACTGTGTGTATTATTAACTAAAAACACATACATTGACACAGCCCCACTCACAGTCACAACCACACAAAGGCTGCCCCAACACACACGTTCGGCCCAGATCCTGTGACAAAGGGCCATAGCATTCTAAAACCTTACCATTTCACTGGCATAAGACCCAAGCTCCCTGACACTATCACCCTCATCTCTAAAATGCTTCCTTCCCTACACCTGCTGGATTTAAGTGCATCCTATAGTTAAACCAGATTATAAGAAACCCCTGAAGAGACCAAGCCAGAGAGAATCTCAATTTCATTTAGTTGATTCCTCACGTTCTCTCTCCTTGCCTCCTTCTCAAAACAGATTGGATGAGGAACCTCTGACCTTCTCATCCAATGAGTTTTGAGAAGGAGGCGAGGAAAGAGGCAAGGAAAGAGGATTAAAGGAATTAAAGAAGTGCAATTGAGATTCACCCCCTGAGAAATAATTCCACCAGCCTTACCTTCAGCAGGTCAATCTCCTTGATGCAGTCCTGGCGAGCCTTGGCGTCCATCATTTCAAATATCTAAAGAAAAGAACAACGAAGTTTGTACCGTTATCCGACTGCATTGTCAGAGGTATTCCATAGAATCCTCAGCCAGCTCTAACACATAACCCCAGTGCCCAGCGTAACGCCAGTGATCTTCATGTCTAGACCTGTAGAGCAGAAGTGTGTCTAGG
The DNA here is from genome assembly GCF_018296145.1 of Oncorhynchus tshawytscha. Taxonomy (NCBI): domain Eukaryota; kingdom Metazoa; phylum Chordata; class Actinopteri; order Salmoniformes; family Salmonidae; genus Oncorhynchus; species Oncorhynchus tshawytscha. Next base: position 38,888,563 of record NC_056448.1, on the reverse strand, counting down.
CCTCTGACCCAAACACTAACCAACATGGTTCAGTAGTTTCAAGCATTAAGCTGGGGAAAAACACTGCACACACTGTGGCCTTCCTGGCCCAGACGTGAACCAAACTGCCTTTGCCAACCCTTGGCTGTATCTCAATAGTCCTTGATTAGCACTGATGTGAAAGGACTATGTCAGTGAAACAAATAGCTGGTTTGGTAGAGCCAGGTATTCACCATATCGTCTTCCCCTTTTCTATGTTTCACAGAGCAGTGCACATGAAGGAGGAGAGACGGGGAGAGGAAGCCACTTTAGACTACTTAGATGTACCTATAGAGTAAATACCAAAAAGGATAGGACTCAATATAGTACCTGGACTTTCTTCAGAGCCACATGCTGGCCCTCCAGAAGGTAAGTGGCTTTGTAGACCTCGCTGAACTGGCCCCGGCCAATCTTCTTCTCAATGCGGAAGTTGGCCAGCGTGCAGCAGTACTGGTGGCTCTGCACGTTTCTCAGTGAGGGGAAGAAGAATGGACAGTTTTAGTTAGGGAGAAATACTGTAGTAACCTGTTGAGAGAGAAGGTTCATATGCCCATGTTGGCTTGGATAGGATTGGCACATCTATTGATGTGCGTGAGTGACATTTCTCTGGGATTTGAATGAATGTGCCTTAATATCACTCAGGTGAGTTATTCATATAAACAGTGGCATTAACATTTGACAATGGCTACAGTTTTCTCCAAGGTTGGACATACATGCACTGGTATGTCTGTAGCATCCTTGAGCGACACAACAGTAACTAAAACCCATCTGAAAAATGTAGAAGAGTAGCTAACGATTCTGTGTACTAAACATGTCTGTCAGTTCTAGGAACCAAACTCAGCAAAAAAAGAAGTGTCCACTCACTGTCAACTGTGTTTATTTTCAGCAAACTTAACATCTGTAAATATTTGTATGAACATAAAAAGATTTAACAACTGTGACATAAACTGAACAAGTTCCACAGACACGTGACTAACAGAAATGGAATAATGTGTCCCTGAACAAAAGGGGGTGAAAATCAAAAGTAACAGTCAATATCTGGTGTGGCCACCAGCTACATTAAGTACTGCGTGCATCTCCTCCTCAGGGACTGCACCAGATTTGCCAGTTCTTGCTGTGAGATGTTACCCCACTCTTCCACCAAGGCACCTGCAAGTTCCCAGACATTTCTGGGGGGAATGGCCCCAGCCCTCACCCTCCAATCCAACAGGTCCCAGAAGTGCTCAATGGGATTGAGATCCGGGCTCTTCGCTGGCCATGGCAGAACACTGACATTCCTGTCTTGTAGGAAATCACACACAGAACTAGCAGTATGGCTAGTGGCATTGTCATGCTGGAGGGGCATGTCAGGATGAGCCTGCAGGAAGGGTACCACATGAGGGAGGAGGATGTCTTCCCTGTAAAGCACAGCGTTGAGATTGCCTGCAATGACAATAAGCTCAGTCCGATGATGCTGTGACACACCACCCCAGACCATGACGGACCCTCCACCTCCAAATCGATCCCGCTCCAGAGTAAAGGCCTCGGTGTAACGCTCATCCCTTCAACGATAAACACAAATCTGACCACCACCCCTGGTGAGACAAAACTGCGTCTTGTCAGGGAAGAGCAATTTTTGCCAGTCCTGTCTGGTCCAGCGAAGGTGGGTTTGTGCCCATAGGTGACATTGTTACCAGTGATGTCTGGTGAGGACCTGCCTTACAACAGGCCTACAAGCCCTCAGTCCAGCCTCTCTCAGCCTATTACGGACAGTCTGAGCACTGATGGAGGGATTGTGCGTTTGGGTGTAACTTGGGCAGTTGTTGTTCCCATCCTGTACCTGTCCCGCAGGTGTGATGTTCGAATTTACCGATACTGTAGGTGTTGTTACACGTGGTCTGCCACTGAGAGGACAATCAGCTGTCCGTCCTGTCCCCCTGTAGCGCTGTCTTAGGCGTCTCACGGTACGGACATTGCAATTTTTTGCCCTGGCCACATCTGCAGTCCTCATGCCTCCTTGCAGCATGCCTCCTTGCAGCATACCTCCATGCAGCATGCCTCCATGCAGATGAGCAGGGACTCTGGGCATCTTTCTTTTGGTGTTTTTCAGAGTCAGTAGAAAGGCCTCTTTAGTGTCCTAAGATTTCATAACTGTGACCTTAATTGCCTACCATCTGTAAGTGTCTTAACGACCATTCCACAGGTGCATGTTCATTACTTGTTTATGGTTCATTGAACAAGCATGGGAAACAGCGTTTAAACCCTTTGCAATGAAGATCTGTGAAGATATTTGGATTTTTACGAATTATCTTTGAAAGAAAGGGTCCTGAAAAAGGGACATTTATTTTTTTACTGAGTTTATATGGCACAGCTAAGGGTCCGCAAGTCACTCAGTCACTCTGTAAAAGATTCTCACTCATACTGTATCACAGTGTTGACACTGGCTAACATGCTGACAATAGACAAGGCTGAAAATATAGTTCAGTTTGTCTTCCATTTACACAGAGCATCAGTCGTTCACACAGTACATGTACCCAGCCAACCAAATGTTCCTGACCATGTCACATTTCAGGTTCCAATTCAAATCAGTTCACACAACAATGTGCCTTCTGTATACAGTTCCATAGTGGCCAATGTCATACCCAGGTTTCTAGGGCAAGATGGTATCTAGGGCTAGATTAATTCTAGGGCAAGATGGATTCTAGGGCAAGAAGGTTTATTGGGCAAGATGTATTCTAGGGCAAGATGGATTCTTGGGCAAGAAGGTTTCTAGGGCAAGATGGTTTCTAGGGCAAGATGGTTTCTAGGGCAAGATGGTTTTTCTAGGGCAAGATGGATTCTAGGGCAAGATGGTTTTTAGGGCAAGATGGATTCTAGGGCAAGAAGGTTTCTAGGGAAAGATGGTTTCTTGGGCAAGATGGTTTCTAGGGCAAGATACAATGCTGAGAGGAAAGTATCTCCCTTTATGCCACTTAGAAGACACTTTTATCCAGGAAAGTGAGTGCATACATTTTCAGTATGTGATCCAAATGGGAATTGAACCCACAACCTTGGTATTGCTAGTGTCACACTCTTACCAACTGAGCAACATGGGAGCAGCGTAGCTGGGTGGTTCAGTTGGTAAATCAAAGCATCTGTGGTCCTTTCTGTACCACCGGTCTGTCTCGGTGGCACAAGCCTCCCAACGGCTCCCCTTTTTGACAGACAGCCAGCCGTTATTGATGCCATTTGTAATTGCTGTAATTGTTTCGAGAGCAGGGCTGGGGTGTGTCTGTGTGTGTCGATGCTAATACTGAGAGACACAAACCCTGGGTGACACACACTCTGATGCTTGGCGCCGTGGAATATTCCCAGCTGCTCATTTACATATGCGCTGACCCAGATTAGCATGCTCTATTAGAGTGCCACTGCTAATTAGAGCTAGCCTGATATGCTAATATGCTAGCCAGGCTGCTATCTTTACCTAGATTAGTCATTATATAACCCCATACTCCAAAACTGTGGCTCTGTCATATTTGGTATAACACTACCTACAACTGTTATTGTTCTTTTTTTCCATTAATTAATTACAAAACAATAGAGGAGAAATCTGTGTCATTGAAGAGTGACAAGTTGTTTGTGAAGTAAACCTCACTAGTAGTGGGATGCTTTAAAAAGTACTAGGATATGCAGACTTACATCCCCCAAATGCATTGATTACATCTCCTCAAACCTGGGGTCCATTCAACACACCTGAGCTGACGGGGCAGAGTTCAGAGCCTGCCCTTACAGAGCATGACCCGTAGCAAGAGGGCATTCTGTGCTGCTCCATTCATCCAGGATGGGTTCAGACAAACATGGCAGGACAGCAAGGAGCTTTGCTCTGCTCACTAAATACATACACTTCTACTATGCTTGAGTTGGAGAGTCATGTCCTTTAGAATTTATCTTCACATGTTTGTAATGCAACTAGGGCCACACTACGGGTTAACAATAACTTGAACTGGAATGCACATGGTACTTTGTCCCCCTGTTTGTTTCTAGGGCCTAGTATGGACAGCTGAGAGTGTTGAAGTTATCCTCTCAGTGCTCAGTGGGTTGACCAAAGACAGCAACAGCCTAATACTAGACTGGACTGGACTAGCCAGACTGGTCTGGACTGAATGAATGTTGACACACCTGTGCTCTGTGGGAACCTTCATTACTCTTTGACTCACTGTATACTATCTGGTTTGCCTTTGATGAATTCCGATATTCCCTGTGCTGAATCGAATGTGATTCACAGTGGATTTCAACAGGAACAATGTTCAACTGTTCTTTATCCCAAGATTTACAAACCCTTGACTCCTGAGTGGCGCAGTGGTCTATTGTGTTGTTGTGGCATCACTACAGCCTGGCGTTTGATCCCAGGCTGTGCCATGACCAGGAGACTCGTAGGGCAGTGCACAATTAGCTTGCATGTCCTGTTCAATTACATTGTGGTCCAGTGCTGACTTAAACAATGGCTTTCATTTGAACCTATCATCTACTATGAAACAACAACAGCAAATAAAAATGTAGGTTTTATCTAACATACTCGATCTGGCATTCACTTGTCAGCATCGATACGTCAACAAAACGTATCCTTGACTCAATGGGGTCTTTGTTCCTTGAATGTGCATCACAAAAAAGGCCTGAAGTTAACATTAAATCATTACATACCATAACGCAAAATTGTATTTTTCTTTCTTTTTCTCAATTCCTCTCACTGGCCAAGAAAAATCTCAGGGGCTGCATATTACTCCTGACATTCAAGAGGGTTTAGCCATTCATTGGGCTATTGAAACAGTAGAGCATGCCCTGTGGATTACTGTGGGGACTTACTACACTGCTCAAAACTGAGAGAGAGAGAGAGAGAGAGAGAGAGAGAGAGAGAGAGAGAGAGGGGAGAGAGAGAGAGAGAGACACAGAGAGAGACACAGAGAGAGAGAGAGAGAGAGAGAGAGGGAGAGAGAGAGAGACAGAGAGACAGAGAGACAGAGAGAGAGAGAGACAAACAGAGAGAGAGACAAAGAGAAAGACAGAGAATTATAGAGTCAAAGCCCTTAACTTCCCTCTAGCTCCCAGCTTTCAGCTCTCTGCTCCAATCCACATGTGCTTCATCACTTTGTACTGCGACTGACGGCGAGAGCCCGGGGTGAACTGGAAAAGCTCTTCCAGAATCTCAATAGCTCCTAACTCTATCAACATCATTTTTCTTTCCCTCTTTCTTTTCTTTTTACGTTCTCTGGCCTTTGGAGCGTCATAAAATCAGCATCAAGAGAAACAAATGGCTTTGCCATAACGGATCTCCCTGAGTCTTGAGACGCTATTAGCTAATCCAGAGTGACGTTGGCTGATTGGTCTTTGGCTCGTTGGGCTGTGGTGTTAACTCAAGTACTCTTCGCTAGCTGCTGCAGTGGCGGTGACGTACTGTGTCAGATCTGGCAGCCGCCGTGCTGCAGTGATTGTGGGAGACTCCCTGTTGATGTTTCAAGGGGTGGCCGCAGAAATGCGCAATTGTTGTAAGTGGTCGATTCCTGTATTTAGGTGGAGGGTGACTGGTATATGACTTGACACAGATTAATGACGTTAGGGAACTTATTTTATCAAATGTGTAAAACCCTCAACAAACAAATTAAAAGACCATCGATACCATCAATACTGAAGAAATTGAAGTTGAACATTTTCAGTCACCAAATTCTTAACTTCAGTGGCTATAATCTGCGGCAAAACGCTGTAGTTTGACCCTGTCATCACATTGAAAGCCCCAACTATAGGGAGGAAGG